>NC_051182.1:91916355-92011915 GCF_013339695.2 Rhipicephalus sanguineus | reverse complement strand
AAGTAATGTATCGTGGTAGACGATTTCACATCACTGTCATGCACATCGTCTCTGTACTGCCGACGCTCTGTTCGTGTAATCGCGCTCAAACACAGCGCCAGTTTGCCAAATACCAGTATGAATTTCTGTGAAGCGTAGATAACGTTATCTTATTCACCACAGTATTTATCTTTCTGCCTTCCGAAATACACGTATAGACGCCACTGTCCTAAGAGTCTGTGTAAAGCAGAACACCTTCATGTAACTGCCGGTAGCTGCTGTTGCACAGACGCTCAGTGGTGCTCGTACTCAAGTGCATAAAATCCCGCTTGGTTATTTTCATTGGTGCTAATCGTGATCAAGTCGTCGGTGTCGCTGTTGTCCTCGTCAGCGTAACTTAGCGCACGAAGCAAGCCCAACTTCGAGAACTCGACTTAATTGCCGTAAAGACCAGAACCAGATGTTCAGCGAAGTTGTCCTTTTTGAGGAGTTGTAAAAGAAGACACTGCTTTTAATGAAAGCGCACATTTAGATATTTCGCCAGCGTCGGGCATTTGCACTTGAACCAGAGTGTAAACTAGAGCGTGTACAAAACACTCTCGAGCATTTTTTTTCTGCCATTTTATGGAAGGATGTTTTTTCATACATTTTTCCCGGGCACGGAGGATAGCATTTTTTTATTGTTTCAAGACTCGTTGTTATTCGTATATTCCATCAAATAGCTAAAATACACGGCATTATTCAACTGTAGTAGTACCGCTTATGCAACACACTGGAAAGCTAGCAATTACTCTAGGACAGCAATCTTTGTCTAAGGATTAACCACATCATGGCCCATATTGAAACCGAGAATAAATGAATTGGCTTGCTTAGTTTACCGATCATTAAGGGTAAGCCAGGTAAGGGCAGGAAAGAACAAGTGTACGGCAATTATTTTGGACTCTCACACTTCAGCCAGGAAGGTAAGCCTTTCCCCGCAGGCTTGAGAATATGTGGCCATCATTTCTCTTCGTTACGCACTCTTCCTCAGATTACGGAATTCATTACCGATAACGAACTTGTTAGGCTTTAGAGCACTTAAGCAAACAGGTTTTTATTTAAGCGGAGCCTGCAAATAACTAATCCTCTCTAAACGTTAGGCAGAAATCTTCCGTGTGGCAAAGGATGAAGAACGCACCAACTTGCTCAGTTTGTTCATACTTGTAACTTTATTTTCCCTAGCCGCCAAAACCTGCACGCTAATTACAGCTTAGTGACGTCATTGCAGAAACTGATGTACTGTTCCAAAAGCTCATTGAACTGGAAGATAGGCTCCGCTACATATAACAAATTGCAGGATAAAGCTCGCCAAAACTTTTGCTTACGCGAATATTTCGCGACATCAGCATAAAATAAAGTGGCCCCGCTGATGTCAGGCCTATGACGTCTTGAAGTATTAGGTGACGTCAGTCTGGAGGCGGCGACTGTTGTTCCAGTGAGCGTCGCGACGCGCGAAAGCCACCTCACCAATGTAAAAGCAGGCAACGCGTGCTACCGCCGTTAAGGTCACCCGCGCTTCACTCTCGTTCACCTACTCTTCATCCTTTTCTCAGGCGCGCCAGCTACCGCGTTTTGTTCTTTATTCTTATATCTGAATACGTATGCTAAGCTTGCATCATACATCATGCGCATGCAGATCGACTTGTGCAAATTTTATGACGGTGACTGGGAATGAGATGATTGGAGATTCTGCGTGCCTGCCTAAATATCTGCTCCATCTACCGTATAACCTAAACCGTTTAAGAAATGGTAACGGGCAAGAGTGTACAGATGGAGTGACTTTCAAAGCACTTTACGAGATGGCTTTCGAGAGGGGGCAGGAGGTTTGGTGGGGTTTTCTCGCGGCAAACTTCGGGCTTCTTCGCTTGACTATATCTGTACGGTTTCGGTAGTGTTTACGTATTCGCGGAAACGAAATGTGAAAGCACACTGAGGGCTCTCAGTGGAACTTATCTACATGGGGTATGTGATATCGACTGCTCTTCGAAGAGTCTTATGTATGCCGCCACCTCGCCAATTTGCTAGTCAATAAGGTGATGCATTCCACATATAAGGTGAAGTTGAGATTAGGTACTTTTGGTTTAGTCTCCAGGTGTATGAGGACCAGGTTGAAGAAGAAGGGTGAAAGCACGAGGACCTGTGGACTCCCGCGGTCGATGTTGATACGGTCTGAGTTGGGGCCATCGTCCGAGATCTCTACCGTTTTTTTTCCATAAAGAAGATCGAATGTACTCGTACGTTCTGGGGCCTGAATTGATCTGCCAAAAGTTAGGGAGCATACACTCATGCGTCATATTGTCCAAGGCTTTGTTACGACTCAAGCCTATAGGTTCGTCCCGTTACAGCTACTACGTGGTATTAAAAACTAAATGCTCCAAATGTGGACTGAGAGCCACAGTGGGACACATGTTTTGAAAGTGCCCAGCAGACGGACCACCCAATGGGCTCCGGAAGCTTGAATGCTCGCAAAAGTGGGAGACCCTGCCGGCTAGCTATGCTCCGGGCGTAGAAGTCCCGGTCACAGCATGGTTCCAAGAGGTCGCCTTCAGCACCCACTGAGGGCTATCGAGCGGGCTTAGAAAACCTATACCTCCCAATATCGATATAAAAGTTTTACGACTGAGTGCACCTTTTCTGAAAACAAGCACCTACATCGCGTTTGATTATTTCGACGTGAAAAATATAATTCATAAGTTGCAACAACTGCGCCCGATGGTATATCGTCAACGTAAATGTCGTCCTAATTTGTTACTTGTATTGCTTAAACTAAAACAATGTCACTAGCACTCATAAAATGAGGATGCTCACTAAGTGACATTCTTGAAAAAGCGTAATATTACTAAGATGTGTTGTTAATGTACGATTTCAGGAATAAAAAGTGACGTAAAAGTAGGCGACACTGTCGTTCGACGCATAGTACGGTTAAATGTTGTCATGTATTTGCAATTTTCAATTGCAAATATTTTTTCTGAGCTAACCGTTGCAACCTCTCAACTGTTTAGATGTACTACAATTGCACTCCACATTTATTGTTTATGTATAGACTAACTTCCTCACTGGACATCCACGTGAGACGTGGAAGATTCTATTCTTTGGTGATGCTTGAGTTTGCTCCAGGAGGTCTTGTTTAACATGTCGTGAATGTGCTGTCCATTTTCAGACGTGTATGAAACCGCTAATGCTAACGCATGAGTTGTCAGATTGTAATTCGATCCGGTTTCTAGACGTTAGGCTGAATTTTTCTTCTCTGCATTTCTGTTGGGCATAGAGCCAAGGGAATCAAAATCGCTACTACCCTTTTTTCAG
The DNA here is from genome assembly GCF_013339695.2 of Rhipicephalus sanguineus. NCBI lineage: Eukaryota > Metazoa > Arthropoda > Arachnida > Ixodida > Ixodidae > Rhipicephalus > Rhipicephalus sanguineus. The sequence goes on along the minus strand of NC_051182.1, from coordinate 92,008,591 downwards.
CGCATTCAAAACTAATCAAAAGGGGCATTGCACGACTATGTTTCATGAATGCGCTCACTAAATCACGTAGTCACGCAATTGAAGTTACTTCCAGTGAGCAGTTCCTTCGCCTTTTAAATTCTGGCTATCCTATGCACTGGCTTTCCTCTGCCGTACAAGCATTCTTTACATATGCAAATTAAAAGCAAGTTTTATGGGGCTCACAACTGCTAGACCCACGAAAACTGCATAAGAGGAATTTGGCCGTCATTACGTACATTCATGCGGTTTCACACACCATTAGAAAGATAGCTGGACGAGCGGGCATTGATATGGCTTTCTCTGCACCGAAGAACATGTCTGCCCTTTGCAGTATGAACCGTGGTTCGGGAAAAGGACCAGTACTTGCAATACTAATCACCGAAAGTCTTTTGTGGATTCTACGCATGATGTCGAAAACGATTTACCATTAACTTGCGGGAAAAGTTATATTAGTAAAACCAGGAGATGTATCAATGACCGGCTCAGAGAACATCGTAATAATGTACAAAAGAAAGCGAACGGACACCTTGCCATCCAATTTGGCGCATGTACCTGCGAGCCCCAGTTTGAGAACTGCCGCATAATTGCTAAACGTTGATACACACTTGCCCCGGAAATAATCGAGGCAGCAGCGATTGACCGCTAGGGTGAGCAATGCGTAAGCGTCACATCGATAGCACTCACCGAGAAGGAGTTTGTACTATCTCAACAGAGCACGTGTCGATAAGAGTAAATGGCTAGGCTTTCTTTCTCGCTGATTTTTCATGTGTTGCTCTTCCTTTTTTTTGTGTCCGTGTTGCTTTTCTATTTCTGTGCCGCGTATATATGCCCGTTTCTGAAGAATAAGAACTTGTTGTAAATCAGCGCCTTGTTCCTGCTTATCGTCCTCGCCTCAGTTGTTGCGGCGTGGTTCACCATCCACATAAAGCTTTGTGCTCAGGACTTCCTCCTGCATGATTACCGTGGCATTATTCGGCTTATAAATAAGAATGATTGATTCATTCAGTCATTCATTGATTTCTTGATTGACATGCAGTGGCACAGGCTTTCACATGGCTGAGTAGTATGAATGAAGGAAAGAAAGGCACAGCATGTGCAAGTCGGCCGTGCATATCGCTGGAAGAATGTGAGGTCACGTTACGAGATCTCACATAAGCTCACAGACATGCTAAATATTTAACAAAATGGACTTTATACACTGTGTTTCAGTAAACTTGGGCCAAGCTTTAACAAATCCGCGTTAACGTCGCACGAACGCAAACCATCTTAGTCTTTTTTTATTCCACGTCTTATAACGAGAAGTATATTTTTAACGAGAGCAGACATTTTAATATAACTATTTAGCCAACTTCTACAGCATCGCTCTAAAGGCGATATTTCTATGGGTATGTTCTTCAGTCTAATAGTTAGTATCTAAGCAATTCATTTCTGTAATAAGTCGTGTGCAGTGGCGTAGCCAGGGGAGGGCACGCAGCGCCCGTGCACCTCCCCCCCTCCTCCGCGAAAGTTTTGTCTGCCATGACACTTCGCTACACTTACCTGCCCGGACGCCACGTCGAATCAAAGGCGTGCCGGTGCCCCCCCCCCCCCCTCAACGCAAAAAAAAACTGCCTATGCCACTGCTCGCGTGACCTTCACTTCTCAGCAATTTATCAGATAGTGCGCGATATTTGAAAAAGCACCACGCGATACGGGCGATTCCGCGTAACGCACTAGCGCCCTCACGCATGTTGCGAACCACGACAGCACAAAGGACGCCACTTGAGATACAGACGCTTCTTGCAACCTTACAACCCACGACGGGTTACAGTAGTAAGGAAAGCAAAGCTAGTTGCCATGGTTGCATATTACCGCCTTTGTCTTCAGTCTAGCTTTTCGCACTATTCCACAACATAGTTTGCAGGCAAGATAGAAGGTAGAAGTGCCCCTTTTGTGGCACTTCTAAGCTCTGGTCTTCCGTCAACAAGTTTTCATTCATGCATGTTCGGCTGTAAGTTCGGAGACACTGCAAATTTTAGGGGCGAAGCTTCTTAAGGCGGCACCCGTTCGTCCCTCGTAGTCGTAGTAGTCGTAGTGCGTAACCAGTCGTAACGCTAGTACCAGATCTTGGCCTCCAAGGTGGTGCCGGTGGGAGATTATTCCTGTGCGTTGTTGAACAATAAAAAATTCGCAGCGTGCGCGTTAACTAAAAGCCGAATTCTTCTGTCTCTCATTCCCCATTAGCAGCCATTAGCACGTTCCAATAGGAAACGTTAGTAGAAGTAGAAGTGTAAGTGTTAGCTATGTGGGCATTCATTAGACACATCTACCATCCTCGTACATGGTCATCATCATGGGTGTTCGCCGTCTTCATCTGTAGTGGGAACTCGGTTTGATTGTGATCTGTGCCTCGGGTGTGGTCGCTTCACCGTGCCTTCGGGGCCTAATAAAGGTCGCGCTAACCGTTGCGTCACAAGTGGTGGAGGCTGCTCATCGATCTTCCTGCCTCTCCCAACCTGCACTACCTCCTGGAGCTTCGCTCAGGTCGCCGTCTGTACCAGGTGTCCGGTAACATGCCTCAGGATGAGCCAACCGGCGCACCTGCATCTACCTCCACGGCCCCGACTACCGCGGCCTATCCACCCTGGATTATCAGTGGCCACCAGCGTGACCCCCCCGTGTTCGCCGGACTTCGAGGGGAAGATGTGGAAGATTGGTTGGACCACTACGACCGAGTGAGTTCAACAAACAACTGGGATGATCCGGCCAAGCTTCGCCGTGTATCTTTCTACCTCACAGACGTCGCGAAAACGTGGTATTTCAATCACAAAATTGATTTCACGGACTGGACCCATTTCAAGCAACAGCTTCGCCAAATTTTCGGTACTCCGGCAGTTCGTTCTGCTCTCGCAAAGAAGACCTTGGACACTCGCAAGCAACAACTTGGCGAATCCTACACCTCATGCATTGAGGATGTGCTTGCTCTTTGCCGCCATTTCAACACCTTCATGACCGAATCGGAGAGGGTTCGCCATCTACTGAAAGGCATCGGCACTACCGCCTTCAATGCGTTGGCCATACAGAACCCGACCACAGTCGACGACGTTGTTGGCACATGCCAACGCCTAGAGGAACTCGAGTCTCAGCGGTTGCCGCCGGATAGCCCTGACAACACCGCCACCGCCGATCCCTCGTTGCGTGCTATGATCCGCGCGATTATACGGGAAGAGCTGCAATCTCTAGGCCTATCAGCGACCCCGAGTCCGCCTCACGCCTCCAGCACTCTTTTGCGTGACGTGATCAAGGAGGAATTGGCGTCCATGGCCGCTCCAGAGTATGTGGACTCTCTGACCCCTCGACTCCAGCCAACGTACGCACAAGTCGTCGCTGGTTCACCAGGCGTCGTGCAATCGATGTGTGCACACTCGACGCCGGTCCACCTGGCTTCGATGACACCGAGTGCACCTAGCCAGCCCTTTCACCCAACATGCCGATCGCCTCGTCAGGTGTGCTATTACTGCGGGTATCGTGGCCACATTGCACGCTTTTGTCGTAAGCGTCAGCAGGACGAGCGCCGTGGATTCGACGTCTACGAACGGGATGATGGTGCCGCCGGGGCCACGTTTCAACGCCGTCCTTACGTTCCGCCGCCACGTCGCTTTCCATCCCCTAGTGCAACATCCGAGGCGGCACCAACTTACCGCCCCACTAGACGCCGCTCACCGTCGCCCTTTCGCTGCTCTACATCACCACTGCGAGCTGTTTCGCAGTTCACCGACCATCGCCCGGAAAACTAACCTATGCAGCTTTTGGAGGAAAAGCTGCATTGAACGACAAGACAGAAATTCCTCCAGTGCGTCCGTATAATATGGTATCTGTTTTAGTAGAAGGTTTATACGTGGACGCTTTGATAGACACTGGTGCTTGTTTATCGGTTATTGATCGCTCTTTGTGTTCCCGTCTCAGGAAAGTCACCACCCCTTATGATGGACCTACATTGTTCGCTGCTCAAGGGGACGCCATTCGACCATCCGCCATGTGCACCGCTCGTGTTTTCATTGATGGACTTCTCCATTATGTACAGTTCGCCGTGCTGAGTTCGTGTGCCCACCGGCTTATATTAGGGTGGGATTTTCTGTCTACGGCAAACGCTTCCATCTGCTGTCGAGAACGTGTTCTTCACATGACGGAAACCGACTATGCCCTTTCTGTGGATGACAAGCCACTTCGCTTGCTCGCCGTGGAGGATACCGAGATACCACCTGGTCATCAACGAATAGTCACCATCGCCTCTGACGTGATCGATTATGGGGACGTGCTTGTCCTACCATCTGCACGCTGTCTCGCTAAAGGGATAGCCTTTGCTTCAGGGATAGTGCGGTTCCACGATGGCTGCGGACTCCTCTACGCTACAAACCAGACGTCCGAGAAAATGCTCATCCCTAAAGGCACCACAATGGCTTGCGTCACGGAATCCCAGCCTCTCTCTGTTGTTCCGCTCGTGCCGGCGTCCTCTGACCCTCCTTCTGTTGAACGTTCCCCGGGCACGGCTGCTCTCGCTGCGACTATCAGTCCCGACCTGACATCATCGCAGTCAGATGAGTTGCTTGCCTTGCTACAAAAGCATGCAACATCGTTTGATGCCCATTCCTCCTCTTTGGGACAAACGTCCATTATCACGCATCGGATCGAGACGGATGGCACTTCTATCGTACGCCGTCCACCATATCGCGTCTCTTCATCCGAGCGGAAGGTCATTAACGAAAATGTCGCCGATATGTTGCAACGGAACATCATACGTCCCTCCGCGAGTCCTTGGTCATCTCCCGTTGTTTTAGTACGGAAAAAAGACGGCTCGGTGCGATTTTGCGTAGACTACCGGGCCCTTAATAACATCACCCGCAAGGATGTCTATCCCATGCCGCGCATAGACGATGCCTTGGATTCGCTACAGGGTGCCGAGTATTTCTCAAGTCTAGACCTGCGTTCGGGCTATTGGCAGATACCCATGCACGAGGACGACAAAGAAAAGACAGCGTTTTCAACACCAGATGGTCTCTACGAATTCAACGTCATGCCATTCGGCCTTTGCAATGCTCCAGCAACATTCGAGCGCATGATTGACACCGTTTTGCGAGGCCTGAAATGGAAAACTTGCTTGTGCTATTTGGACGATATTGGTATTTTCTCGTCAACATTCCATCAGCACTTGCAACGTCTGGACGAAGTTTTCACGTGTTTTGCCAACGCCAGCCTTCCGCTGAACACCAAGAAGTGCCGTTTTGCGAGCAAGACAATTAAAGTCTTAGGTCACATCGTAAGCAAGGACGGCATTCGTCCTGATCCAGACAATGTTTCCGCTGTCCAGCACTTCCCGCGTCCTGAAAAAGCCAAAGATTTGCGCAGTCTCCTCGGCCTCGCTTCCTATTTTCGCCGATTCATTCGAGACTTCGCCTCAATCGCTTCGCCTTTGCACAAGTTGCTCGGCTCCGGCGTTCCCTTTGTGTGGTCTCCTGAATGTGAATCGGCGTTTGTCCATCTGATGTGTGCCCTCACGTCCGAACCAGTCCTTTGCCATTTCGATGAAACCGCACCTACACTCCTGCATAGGCACCGTACACTGACCAGAGGGAGCTGCGTCGCTCGCACTGGCCCGTGCCAAGTTCGCTGACATTGGCCGTTAGGGGCACGCAGAAAACAGACGCGCGAACGCGTCCCTCGTTTAGCCGGGGCACAGTCCGCCCACTAAGCAGAGGGGGAGACGCGCGCATCGCGTTCCATTTTGACCGGCCCCGTCTCAAAGTTGTTTTTTTTTAACCGCTAGGCTGCGCGTTCTGGCGCTGCAGTCGCAGGGGAAAACTCGACTGCACGGTGCCTATACGGACGCTAGTGGTCATGGCATTAGTGGTATTCTGCTACAGCGAGACCATTCTTCACGCGAGAGGGTCGTCTCATACGCCAGCCGTGTACTGACATCTGCAGAAAAGAATTACACCATCACCGAGCAGGAATGCCTAGCCGTCGTTTGGTCTGTACAGAAGTTTCGACCTTACCTTCACGGCCGCCACTTTACTGTGGTTACAGACCATCACGCCTTGTGCTGGCTCTCGACACTCAAGAACTTCTCTGGCCGCCTTGGTCGCTGGATTCTTCGTTTGCAAGAATATGACTTTAGTATTACGTACAAGTCGGGAAAGAAACACCAAGACGCCGACGCGCTTTCGAGCTTTCGCGCTGCCCGCTTCCCTCGGAACCGTATCACGACGCCACCACGACCGCACGCGACGAGTTCTCGGCCGTCCCTTCTTCACACGTTTCATCCTTAGCTACTATGAGCCCAACTTCTTTGAACGAGTGTGGTTCATTGCTATCTCACCAACGCGCTGATCCTTACTGTCGCCGCCTCATGGACCGCCTTGACGGGACTTCGGGGCCCCCTAACGCACGTCTTCGTCGACAGCTGACGCAATTCAAGCTCGACAACTGCGTCCTGTACCGCCATATCTACCATCCTGATGGTCAACGCTGGGTGCCCGTTCTACCTCGCTCTCTTCGAGCTGACGTCCTCAAGGCATACCACGACGACATGACCGCTGGACACTTGGGATTTCAGAAAACGTACGATCGCATCAGATGTCGCTACTACTGGCCGGGCTTGTCCACTAGTGTAGCGAAGTACGTTGCTTCGTGCGTCCTTTGTCAGCGTCGAAAGTTTCCCACATCAGCTCAAAGCGGGCAACTACAACCACTCCCGTGCCCGCTGGAACCATTTGAGGTAGTTGGCATCGATCTGTACGGTCCACTCCCTATGACTGTCGCCGGTAATCGATGGATCGTTACAGCTGTCGACCATCTGACACGCTACGCCGAAACAGCTTCCGCGGCTTCCGCATCAGCTCCCGAAGTTGCTTATTTTATACTCCGATCCCTAATCCTTCGTCACGGTGCTCCTCGTGTCATTCTTAGCGACCGTGGAAAGGCATTTCTTTCACAACTCGTTGACGAAGTGCTCAAGGCATCCGGCACCACCCACAAAACAAGCTCCAGTTACCATCCTCAAACGAACGGGCTGACTGAACACTTTCATCGTACGCTGTCAGACATGATAGCCATGTATATCCAACCGGATCACAGAAACTGGGACGCAATTTTGCCATTCGTGACTTTCGCGTACAATACCTTCGTACAGCGCACAACAGGTTACTCGCCATTCTACCTCGTCCATGGTCGTTTGCCATCTTCTTTCCTCGACGTTTCCTTCTTCTCTGCGCCTGTTAAACCATCTCCATTCACCAGTGAAGAATACGTGTCCCGGCTGCTTCATTGCCGCCAGCTGGCTCGCGTCAACACTGAAGCAAGGCAACAGGACCGCAAGCTTGACTATGATGCCTCTCATCGCGCCGTGTCCTTCAGCCCTGGCGATGAAGTGCTGCTTACACCCATTCGCACTCCTGGCTTGTGCGACAAATTTCAACTACGCTTTATTGACCCCTACACGGTCTTGGAGCAAACGTCTCCCGTCAACTATCGCGTGGCACCCGTTGTTCTCCCAGCGGACCGCCGCTGCCGGGCTGCAGAGATAGTCCACGTATCACGCATGAAGCCTTTCGCAAGGCGTTCTTCGCTTTAACCCGCGGTCAGGATGACCGCTCTCGTGTGGGGGGGGGGGGGGGGGGGGGAGTTAGTGTGGGCATTCATTAGACACATCTACCCTCCTCGTACATGGTCATCATCTTGGGCGTTTGTCGTCTTCATCTGTAGTGGGAACTCGGTTTGATTGTGATCTGTGCCTCGGTTGTGGTCGCTTCACCGTGCCTTCGGGGCCTAATAAAGGTCGCGCTAACCGTTGCGTCACAGCTAAAAGCCGACTTCTTCTGTCTCTCATTCCCATTAGCAGCCATTGTTTACCTCCAAGGTAGGGCCTGGTGAGATTTCTCCTGTGCGTGATTAAACAATAAAAATTTTGTTCAAAACGCCGTTGATTGATGAAATAAACCAACGAAAGACGCCACATGTTTTCTAAAAGCAAAACGAAAGAACGCCAGATGTTTCTAAAGCAAAACGAAAAGACGCCAGCTGCTTAACGAAAGACGCCAGATGTTTCTAAAGCAATGGTTTTCTAAACAATGAAAATTCACAGCGTACATGTAAAATTAAAGTGAGCTGCAAGTCGTCATAACTCATCGAACCTTTAGTATAAACGCGCCCGATCTCACGTCGGTGATGATGTACTGGGCAGAATTCACGGAAGATTCACGGTTTACCGATGAACCTCCGCAGCTTCGCCCACTCATCATCATTCACTCCGTGGATATGCTGTGATTTATAGTACACTATACTGTGATTTTTCTGTTTGGTGTCTGTTTGTGCCTTGAAGCTTATTTCATCGGTGCTTTCGCTTAGGAAAGCAACTTCTCAGCTACAGAAACGCCCTTAAAAAATTTAAAATAAAAAGCTATCACACGGTCTCGTATGCGGTTGCCTAAGACGGCTGGAGGGTGAAATTCATCTTTTTCTTCTTACTCTGTTGTATTTATTGGCCCTCGAAATCTGTCTGCACCTGACGTGATTTTGCACTGCCTCCGGGATCGGAGGCATTGGGTGATTTCTGTGCCTCACTTTGTTTTGTTGTGCCTCCGTGATCGGCCCACCTTTTACCTAGCGATGACCTCATGCGATGACGTAATAAATTTGGATCATCTCAGAGGTAATGGTCGTGTCATTACATCATGAATTTTCGCATCACTCAGGTTGACGCCGACGGCCGCTCTTCGCGTTTGATGAGGCATCTAAGGCTTTTGCCTTAATAAAGAAAAACAAATCATGAGGTTGTGTACCGGCGGCGCGCAACACCACCAAAAGATATTTCTGGCTACGACTGCGGCCATGTGCTTTCACTAGCGCTCAGAACATACGACACACGTGACTGCTGTGTGTTCTCTCTCGCATGTTATCGCTTTCCAAATTTACACGGAACCTCGCGGTGACGGCATAAATGTGCCCCGAGCATCCATATAATTGCTATAGCAATATTGTACGAAATAGAAATTTCGCAAGCAGTATCACAGGCCAGAATCTTGCCTGTCAAACGTGCGGAGTGCGACTATGCTAATGGCCGCACTGTATCTGCCTGCAGCTGCTGCGCCGTTCCTTCTATGTATTTAATATAACTTTTATATATAGCCACAGATATGGGATACAAAGCCATCTCTGTGTAAACTCCAGCGCATATATATTTTTAGCTTCAGATATCGGATGTCTTCGCTCTTCTCCAAGGAGTCACTTGCACGACTAGAGACAGTATGCAAACGCTCCTCTACTCCTTACACGAGAGCTGCATTTTTGTGGAAGCTTATCACTCTGATATTCTCTTGCCTCGTCCCCTGACGGGCCTGTGGAAACAAACGTTCGCCTGAAGCCCAGCATAAGAAGTATTCTGAAAGCTGAGCTTTCCCACACCACTCGTGGCCATGTCAAAATGGCGCGTGAAGAGCTCATAGCACACGCGTTTTTAGGGGCGAAGCTCCTTATAGCGGCACCCGTTCGTCCCTCGTAGCGTACTATGTAACCAGTCTTACGCTTTGACCTGCAAGGTGGTGCCGGTGGGAGATTTTTCCTGTGCGTTGTTGAACAATAAAAAATTCGCAGCGTTAGCTGCGAATTTTTCTGTCTAAAAGCCGAATTCTTCTGTCTCTCATTCCCCATTAGCAGCCATTGGCATGTTCCAGTAGGAAACGTTAGTAGAAGTAGAAGTGTAAGTGTTAGCTAAAAGCCGACTTCTTCTGTCTCTCATTCCCATTAGCAGCCATTCTTTACCTCTAAGGTAGTGCCTGGTGAGATTTCTCCTGTGCGTGATTAAACAATAAAAATTTTGTTCAAAACGCCGTTGATTGATGAAATAAACCAACAAAAGACGCCAGATGTTTTGTAAAAGCAAAACTAAAGAACGCCAGATGTTTCTAAAGCAAAACGAAAAGACGCCAGCTGCTTAACGAAAGACGCCAGATGTTTTCTAAGCAATGGTTTTCTAAACAATGAAAATTCACAGCGTACATGTAAATTAAAGTGCGCTGCAAGTCGTCATAACTCATCGAACCTTTAGTATAAACGCGCCCGATCTCACGTCGGTGATGATGTACTGGGCAGAATTCACGGAAGATTCACGGTTTACCGATGAACCTCCGCAGCTTCGCCCACTCATCATCATTCACTCCGTGGATATGCTGTGATTTTTTGTTCAAGCCTCCGGTATTTTTTCTTACATGCTACAGTAGTGACATGCCTTCCGGAGCTCAGCGCCTGAGAAAGTAGAAGGCGGCTCCGTTCGTGTTTAGCTATTCATGAAAGCTTGTAATCTTCCGTGCTCCTCCGTGGCAACATAAGGAAGACGGAGAGCTCCAACACAGATTTTGACATTTTGACTTGAGAGAACAATCCGCACGTGTACAACGCCCCGTAGAGTTACGAACACAAAGTTTTGCTCTCATTACGGTGAGACATATCAATGTTGAAAATTGTGTTCCTGGCCTACAGAGTTGATACCACTGAGGAACAAGAAGGCAGCGATGTCAGAATGTTCTTGCTGTTTTACGCAAGCATTTTTTTGCATTCCGGAATGCGAAATCTGTACACAGCCCACACACACACACACACGTGTGTGTGTGTGTGTGTGTGTGTGTGTGTGTGTGTGTGTGTGTGTGTGTGTGTGTGTGTGTGTGTGTGTGTGTGTGTGTGTGTGTGTGTGTGAAGCGTGTCGAGGTTGTTGTTCGATGATTGGCCACAGTTTCCGCGGGCACAGGAGAGCCGGCAGAAAGAGGTTAATCAACAGTTGCCCTCCAGTACCTCAATATCTGTAGCCTCGTACCTTTATTCGTACTTTGCCTGCCACACCTTGACGGCTCTGAAATTTTTTCATGGCAGCAGCTATTTTATGGTCCGGCGTGGCAAGGCGAACACCGAGCGCGTTGACCGTCTCTGTCCAGAAGACAGCTTCGTGCAGGAAGTCGCGCAACTATATGTAGGTACATCCAGAAAGCCAGTGATTGTAAGGCGCTTAGAACTCGGAGTTCTTGGACGTGTGGGTACTGGGCTTGCCGCGTCCTGTCCGCAGTTAAAGCAAGGACGATGGAGGCTTCAACTCACAACAAACAACAATCATTTATTTAACGCTACGATGCATCGATGGTCGGTCCAGGGACACGAGACAGCGAGGCGGCGACCATGATTTCCAGCAGCAGCAATCAGCCAGCGCGGGTGGCAGCATTAGTCCTTCCCGACAGCCAAGGCACCCCTTTTAAATGTGGGCCACACGCGCCGCCTCTGCGCAGCGCGTGGCGCTATCTCAAGATAGCCGGTGGACGTGGTTCCCGCAGACATCACGGAAGCCTACTGCTGCTCAGCCTGGCACCTTGGTACTTTCTTCAAGAGGCACCACTTAGCGCTTCGTTCTCTCGTGGTGTTAATGTACTGCAGTTAAACGGCGCCGCATCATATTTCTTAAACACGCTTCCAGATGTGGTGTCCTATAGTCGCATTCAAGTAAACGAGGCTTTGACAGCAAGGATTTCTTCGGAGAAAAATCTTTCCCTAATTTGGTTCTTCCTTTGGTTTGATTGTCCTTCGGTGGCCTTGGGAAGAAATGGTATATCTTCTTTTCAAGGATTTAAAATTTGTTGACGTCGCGAGGTGCTCTCTTCCACGTAAGTCGCTCTGACGAGACCGCTCAGGCCTGCTAGGAGAAAATGATTCCACGTGTGCATGTGTGTGTACGTATGTGCGTGTATGTGTATGTAAACACATTTTTTTTTCATGTCAACGGCTACTTTGCGTTCAGCCATTGTCATTCAAGCGTGAAGCGTATACATTTGCACGTCAACCGTTACGTCAAAGCGAACGTGTTTATCGATGTGGTTACGTTTCTTCCAGACGTTCCTTATCCAGAGATAAATCAAAACTAACCTTTTTGACCAGGATGCCTCAAGAAAGCACCGGGTTTCATCATAAGTAAATCTTCCTTGTGGCATTGAAATTATTTTCGAGTGGTCCAGCCATTTAAATCTCACGTGGATTCTAATGAGCCTGGTCAACTGGAGGGTCCAAGGTTCGTATAGAGTGCATAACGGTTTAATCGATTTGACAAAACGCACAATAATAATTCGTGGAAGGGTTAGGTACTTCATCAAAGCTATCACGGAGCTATGCGAACAAACGTAAAAATTAATATTAAAAAGAAGTAGTGCTGCAGCAGAGAGGCGTGCACTTGAGCTGCCTCGGATGCATCGCTGCTTCCTCGGCAGCTTCCCTCCATGAGGTTGTTAGCGTATGCAACTTGTTTTTCGATCCAGGCAGAGGGGCGCATCTCCAGTTTTTTTTTTTTTTTGCATCAGCGCTCTCTCAGTGATGACGCGAAGCACCGGATACGCTAAGCTCGTCTCCCCCTGAGGTTAGTCGAGTACGCGGCAGTCGAGCGCTTATACCCTTCAGCTCCCGTTTATTATGCAAGAAACTCTCGCAGTTGTGATGCGTTATCCTCAGCTGCCTGAATCCCGACTCGCATCACGAAAGTCACTCTTGCTTACGCTGGTATGCTTCAACGTACTAGCACGCAACATGTCAAAACACTCCTGTTTTTTTTTTTATAGCTCTGTCGAGCTTCCTTCTTTCTCGACACGTAGACGTGGCCTCTTGAACACGTGGGCTCTTGAAATTCTTTTAGACTTCTTCACTTTTTAGGTCACCTATGGCGGTAAGAAGATTTCTGTTTGTTTTCTTTTCAGTGGCCGCAGAAGCGTGTGTTTTGTGTATGACACTTCCTATAACACACGTTTGAAAAGACTTGTCAGAAAGCAAAGCAGCGCTTCCTTGTGAACACATTGTCGTGTAGCTTTGAGTATATATTTCGATCCTGGCGGGGACAAAAAAAAAGGACGGGCCCTTCAAAATTGCAGCGATGATATGGTGATATAAAAGGCTGCCTTGAGATGTGGGCTTCTCCTGAGAGTTTCTTTCTTCCAGGTGTAGCATTATCTTCGCCGAAATATAAACGTTTTGCCAAAGACCGCAGTCATTGGTGCGCGCGCAGTCCAGGGATGTTCTTTTTTTTCTGAAAAAGAAGTGGCAATAAGATTTACCTGGTTTAATAGGTTCCTTTAGTTCAATCAAGTCTTGGCAGTACGCGCAACCATTTTTTACCTGATACATTTTTTACCGCAGACAACGTTGCCCTGCGGCATAATTCAGATAAGAAAGTGAGGGTGCATTTTTCAGAGTAAAATCGAGCTTGACTTGCCGATCCCAATTACCATGTGCCCGGTGTAAGGCCAAGTTATTTGCCGAAGCCTACGTACATCGGTGACGAGCATGAGCAACCTGCGTGCGCGGATGCTCAGATGGCGGTGCAGTGTTATATCCGCGGCATTTTTTCGAGAAAGCTTTGCAAGAAAATGTCAAGAAGAATCATTTTACGTGAGCGTTACTTTGATGACTAAAATCAGAGAGAGAGAGAGAGACTTTATTCAATATATTCAATACAATACACTGCAAGTAGGAAATTGATATAATACAGAAGGAGGTCCCAAAGTAAAAGCTGTCAGGGGGACCTCCTGTGAATACATGTATGTATATAGAGCAACCGGTTATTCAGTTTCTTGGAAATGTGACCACCCCTTTTTTGTGGCTCATCATTCAACTTTTTAATCATTTTCTTTTAGTTCTTGCGAGGCCTAAAGAGGCTTTTCGCATTTTATGCATTCTTTTTTCGCTCTAAAGTGTACGCAGTGACCAGAATTTCACCAAACGACGCTGTAAGGCTGAGACCAAGGTAAACGTAAAAAATAACTGTGCCCATATATGCAGCTATAAAGTACGCACTCGATGAAGTTGGTCTATGTAGAGAAGACATTTCGGGAAGTACTGCAGTGATGCTGGCCGATAAGGCGTGGTATAAAGAGGAGCCCACACTCGCTGGTCTTAAAGAGTGTCGTGATAAACTCCAGCGTCTTAAGTTCATAGCAGCAGATACCCTTCCGTGCGAATCTTCCGATGCCAGCGGTCATTAATGCCACCGAATGAGAGACAGATCAGACACGGACCTCTAGGACAGTAGCCACGACAGCGCACTCTTGCTCACTGCCATACGCGCTTGTTTTAGGGGCGAAGCTCCTTAAGGCGGCACCCGTCGTCCCTCGTAGTCGTCGTCATCGTAGTAGTCCGTAACAAGTCTTACGCTTTGACCTCCAACGTGGTGCCGGTGGGAGATTTCTCCTGTGCGTTGTTGAACAATAAAAAATTCGCAGCGTGCGCGTTAACTAAAAGCCGAATTCTTCTGTCTCTCATTCCCCATTAGCAGCCATTGGCATGTTCCAGTAGGAAACGTTAGTAGAAGTAGAAGTGTAAGTGTTAGCTAAAAGCCGACTTCTTCTGTCTCTCATTCCCATTAGCAGCCATTGTTTACCTCCAAGGTAGTGCCTGGTGAGATTTCTCCTGTGCGTGATTAAACAATAAAAATTTTGTTCAAAACGCCGTTGATTGATGAAATAAACCAACGAAAGACGCCAGATGTTTTGTAAAAGCAGAACGAAAGAACGCCAGATGTTTTTCTTAAAGTGTAGTAGTAGTAGTTGTATGTAGCCACCTCGCCCGATCGTCAACGGGCGAGGTGGACCGGCAACGGCGCGAGGACCCTGCCGTACGAGAGTTAAATCACACTAAAAGACATACTTTGCGGGCGATACACTCTAGTGAGCTTTCAACTTTTCGTCTTAATGTACATGATAAAGAAATTATTTCTACGAAAAACGCAAGGCACACCTTGAGCAATATATTTGGTTTTGGGACGCTAAATGGAACCATGAGGCGATGCGAAGCCGGAGCACTTGCACGATCGCGTTCCGTTGGCTTTCGTTGGGCATGCTACCGACCTCGCGTCGTGGAACGCGCGTCCTGTCTTCCCTCTAGCCTTGCCTTTAATTCGCACAGGGCGAGCGGGGAATGCGGTCGCTCTTGGCGCTCTTTCGCTCGGGTGCGGACTCCTTCCTTGCATTTCACCGATCACAAGTGATAATGAAGGGACCACGTAAACCAACAGTACAATAAAAGTTTGATGTTTAATATATACACGATGTTTCACACTCTTTATATTATGTACTGGGCGCATTTCACGGAAGAGTTTCACGGTTTACAGATGATTCCCTCCGTAGCTTCGCCCCACTCATCATCATTCACCGCGTGGATATGCTGTGATTTTTTTATGGCTATTGAGTGCTTGATGAACTGATGAAATGATGAATTGCTCACTCTAGGTGATAGACGACGTTAGACGATGGATCTCTGGGCGAGTGTGTATTTTAACGATGAATCTTGGAAAATTCTCACATACAACTTAACAAAACTATCGGATAATGAAGCGAATAAAAGCATTCTGGCGATTATTTGTAGTTCGCAATTGAAGGGTAGTTATCATGACATCGACACAAGAGAAATAAAGTAGACGAAAAAGCAGCTCGCCACCGGTGGGTTCTGTAGCCCTCTGAGGCGAGTTGTTTTTCGTTCCCATCAATTCATTTCACCGTGTATGATAATTATTTTCCCTAAGTAAAAAATACAAATAGGGGCCCCTTAACTTCGTCATTTGGTAGCTTCAATAAATTCTAGCTAACAATGAAACAGGTTCGTCGATCGGTTATCATTCAGTTGAGAACGCTCTTACGGCATTTATGACTGGAATCGCGTCGATATAATCGAGTGGTGGTTGATTACTTGATCGTATTGGTTGGTACAAAAGAGTGGAAAAGAGCAATTAAAAGAAGAAAGATACAAAATATAGTGAAGATATGCCTGATGAAGTGTCGGTTTGCTACTTTACATTGGAGTAGGCGATGGGAAATATAAAGAAACGAGAGGTATACATAATCACAGCATAGGTGCACCATCCCCTGCTGTAAGCGCAGAATATCACTTCGCTAGGGCGGACAGTCGCTCAAAGTTCGTTATTCGCTAGAACCACAAAAATGTATTCGCTGCGCTTTGCTGCGGCGGCTTGTACTGCACGTCTTCCGATTAGTTTAGTACTGCACGTCTTCCGATTAGTTTAGCCCCGTCAAAACCCGATCGTAAGCGCGAGCTGGCGCGGTTGCGAGAAAGAAAGAGAGAGAAAACATGCATTTATGCAGGCCTAAAGGATCGTCCTCTTTGGGTGAAGCTCTTAGTTCAGAGCCCTATTAGCTCGCGCCACCCCACGTGCCCGATGGATCGGCCGACGCTGCTCCTGCGGCTCTGAGCTGGTCAGCGCAGTGTCCCAGGAGGAATGTGAGGGTGAAGGAACAGGGCTGTAGCCCAGTGGTTGTGGAATTTCCCAGGGGCAGTGATACAACATGGGCTTCGCTCCTCAATAGGGGCAGTATGAAGGATATTGTGTGGGGTGGAAGAGATGAAGAAATGCATGAATTAGTCTGGAGCTTCCGCCAGGCAACAGCGTGCTCTCGGTTGTGTGATTTGTGTTATGGTGGGAAGTACAGACGGCTTTGTCGGTAATGTTGTAGCGTTTCAGTGCAGATTAGTGGTTCTGTTGGTGCATTGTCTGGGTTGGAGAGCTCTTAGAACGTTTGCCATTTTGGAGTGCATCAAATACTGTGTCACTCGGTCCACTGTTGATCTAATTAAGCCTGATTGGAATTAAACTTCTCAACTGTGATTGGCTCTAATCTACGTCTATCGTAAATGAGCTAAAAACAGCCATGGAACGCTATCTAAAACGGCCCAATCACAATGGAAGGTGTCCTTGTGATACCAGCATAAAATAGTCGCCGAAAACGTGGTCAAGTGGCTCGTTGAGACAAGAGCCGTACACGCAGAGCTGCCAACCACTCCAATACCAAATGCAAATGGATTTCAACGGTTAGTTATGCCAAAGCCTATAAATCAGCATAACAACGCGTCGGTGGACATGCGAAGGCTGACCACATTAATAATAATAGCTGGGGTTTAACGTCCCAAATCCACGACATGATTTTGAGAGAAGCCGTAGTGGAGGGCTCCGGAAATTTTGATAACCGGGAGTTCTTTACCATGCACCTAAATCTAAGTGCACGGGCCTCAAACATTTTCGCCTCCATCGAAAATGCAGCCGCCGCGGCCGGGATTCGATACCGCGACCCTTCGGGTCAAGAGAGAGAGACAAAGAAGGACGAAGGAAAAGGAGGGGAACCTGACGTAAAGTCACGTAACACTAGTCGAGTGACATGTTCCCGCCCAACCGGTAGCCCTTGTCACGTCACGTAAAATCGTGTAAGACTAGTCAAGTAATATGTTCCCGCTAACATCACGTAACACTTGTCGCAACACTTATTCTCGCAATAGCCACGTTACACTTGTCACGTGACATGTGCCGCCGAAAAATCGTGTAATACTACTCACGTGACATTTTCCGGCCAATTCTAGGTCGTTTATGCGGTGAAAAACACGGGCTTGGTGTGGCAACTTCTTCCTTGGGAGTCCGAGCACTTGCTGCGCTCTCTATTCCAGTCTTGCACCACTAGTGCAAGCGGCGCGCGTTTTTCTTTCGTCCAATTTAATTTTTCTCAAAATTAGGTCAAAATGGTTACACTGCAGTTAAGCAGAATAAACAATATCCCCTATGCTGTTATCGGGTTAATTCTCTCGGTTTCATTGGCTACGGCATAAGCTATAAAAGTCCTGGGCTGAATGCAATGCTCGCACTTAAGGAAGGAAGAGGCACATTACTGTTGGCAAAATAAGTTCTCACCGCCATCGCGATGCTGAGCGTACGTGTCTTGTCCTCATGCAGCGACTTAGAAAGATGAACCATCGCCTGTCGCAGAAGCCTACACCAAGAGCCTTCCAGAAGGAAACGGTGTTTCGACGAGAGGAAAGTGCATCGAAGACAGTGGTACACAGCTTCAGTTTGCTTTCGCTGGTGTAAGCACGTAAGGCCAACGCTGATGCCACTATCTGAATGTGGTTTGCGCGGGACACCGCCGTATAAAAGCACCATGCCAATACCTACTTTACTGGTTATACACCTCCCAAAGAAGGTACCCACTACACGAGATATCAAACCGCAGAGCAATCGATGTTCCTTCATTGAACTACTCTGTGTCCGCGTACTAAAAAAAAGCCATGCTGGAACATCGAACAAACAAACAAAACACTCATACCAAAGCAAAAAATGGCACTGCTTTGGAACCAGTCCCGCTGGCCAAGCTTACTTCGTTAATGCTGGCTATCATCATCAACCAAGCACTAACAGCTTAGCCAGCGGGCGAAGTTCTTGCCCTGACCTTCGCTTCTTAGGCGGAAGTTACTGTGTCAACCTGGGCGGCAGATGCCACCGGTGGAGGGTGATATTCTTTGCTGCCACCCACCACCTGCAGAGCCAATGCCAAGCAGGCACTCTGTGCTCTCGACTATGGCTCTGGTGACAGAGGTGGTGCTTGGGGGCCTTATGTATTTGTTAGTACTGGCTTCTAGTTTAACGAAGTAGACGACGACGAAGAAGACAGTAGCAAAAAATATGGAATATAGCGATTTCTTTCATGTATTCTCGTTTTGTTTCAATAGACGCCCTACAATTACCTGCTGTGATTATGTCCCACTGCTGTTCTAACGTTCGCCTCCAAATCTTCATTATTTCAGTGTAGTTTCGCGCTTGTTCTGTATGATCAATCTTCCTGTGAGTTGTGGGTTGACTCCTAGCTACTTCAGCAACTACGAGTCGTGCTTTGTCGACCACAGCGGTGCGCCGGACGAAACGAGGTAAGGCTGACCACGGATGCGCTGGAATGCAAGCACAGAAACGGCTTGTTTCATGAAAGCATTCACCTGCGTGGAGATTCCGACACGCAGTTCTTGAGACTTTCGTAAGAGATGCCACCTGCCAGACTCCACCGCCCAACTTCGTATTGTTTGCCGACGCATGTTTGGGCGTTGTACGCGAGCTTTACTGATTCCAACTGAAGCACCCATTCTCCCAGATTTTTGTTCATTGCCGTTTATAGTGCACGTGGTCGGCTTCCGTTCACTCGGCCCAAGCCTTATTCGTTGGGGGTCGGCGCCCGGCAACAACGACATGTTGATGAATATATTGATGCATTCGCAGTAACAACCCTCGATGCTATGCAGATTCATATATTTCCAACGTCAGTGGCTCTCACTTTAGTGCGATTCGCAAACATTTTCTACGGCGAATACCATGACGAAATGTTTGTTGTCACCCTCCTATTTTCTGCGTCAAAGTTCACTACAGAAGCGTCGGCGGTGTTTCACTACGAATTCACAAATATTTGCTCGTATTGCGCTCTTCGAGTCTCCTCACTGCGCCTTTGTGGCTTATTTCAATTAGCCGGAATCTCTATATTTTGCTTCAACATGTCAACTTTTCAGTAATAATTGGCAAAATAGGCTTTAGAATAAGCGCCCTACTAAAAAATGTCGCCCGGTCTCTTACGCATTTGCCAAGACGACTCGAAGGCAAAAGCCACCTTCTTCTCAGCTAATCGTAATAATACCCTCCCCTTCCATGCCCAAAAGAAGTGTGCACCCAACGCACTGCTGCCGGGATCGGATGCATTGTAAGCTTTCTTCAATCCTTGTGGTTTTGCAGTGCCTTCGGGGTCGGCCCATCTTTGACCAAGCTACAATTCTATGTGATGACGTCACCACGCGGCGTCACGTTATGCAACTTAATAGTGACGTAAAGATGACATAATGAATTTTTGCAGCCTCTGAGGTTCTCACGTATTAATGATTTATCGCAGCAAGCGTGTTGACGCCGCCGCCACCGACGCCGCGGGTCACCTTTCCCGTTTCCTGAAGCATTTATGGCATTCGCTTTAACGCCCTGCTGAATTTATTCGTTTGTGTATTCACTATATATGCCAAAAATTCTGTTAGGCTCCAAAGAGATTTTCGATCACCTTTTTCTTTGTCCTTTCTACCGGTAAGAGTATTAGATCCGAGATAGCATGTTTGTACTCCCAGACTATGGCTTTTGTTCAGCACTTGTGCCTTTAACAAAGAACCATGATAGTTGGATCATATGATTATGATTATACTGTTTCCTACCTGATAATGCGCTAGAGAACATGATATACCATGTAACGGTGTAAACCTGGTAAGGCTGTACACTCGTTACACTACTGAATTCAGAGTGGGTAAAAACGTTACTTTCCTTTGCATCATTGTCCTTGCGGAACTGTTACAGTTGCTGAAGTGCCTATAAATTAGTGGCACTATTAAGGGGCCGCACGTGGGGGGAGGGGGGTTCTGAGTGAATTTTTTATTGAAAGAGGAAGCTTAGCCGTAGAACATACAATAATAGAAAGAAGTGGAACAGATGCTGGAACTAAAGTGTACGCAGCACTGGTCTGTAGTACATTTATAATAATGAAGATGGCTTACCATACATTTCCTGGAATGGAAAATGACAGCTAGGCGCTAGAGGTAAGCGAGAGCGATCCATATGTATGCTCGTCTCGGATTAAGTATCCGGAAAGAGGCTTCGCTATATGCTGAACGCCCACTGACAACTTTTCCATACCACACTGTGTTCAGGCTATATCGTTTCACATCATGATTTCCGGTATTGTTTCGCTTGTATAAGTTTAGTGCATCGCAACGTTCGGGTATCGAGATACAGCGTAAGCCAAAGAATTGATATTTTTATTAATAGCGCAGCGCGATTTCTGCAGTAGCAGTGACATCTGGTAATTCATTAGGACATAAAGAGGGAGTATCAAGCTAGCTTGCTTTGAATAGCTGCGCCAACTTACGCTGTCGATGAGTTTTGTGATCCTTTTAGGGGGCTTTTGGTAACCCGGAAATACGCTACCCCAAGGAGTTTGCGGGCGAACTAAAATCCTTATTATAAAATTTTAGTTTGTCCGTACATTTATTAGAATTTGCGCATCTCCGGCTACCGAAGATGTACATGTGATGGGTAACGCTGGTGGAGAAGAGCTTAGTCAGAGAGAAACAAAACTAATATGGCGGCGAAGAAGTTCTTTCTTTTTTGCAAATGAATTCAGTTTTATACTGAAAAAAATAACATGTACCTGCAGAGAATGCTGCGAGCACCATTGTTGAAATAAATTGTTTGCATGAACTTGTTTCGTTTGTCTTAAGCTTTGTTATTATAAGAGTATGCGCGTTATCGGACTGCATTGACTGATCTTGCTGCCATGTTCACGACCGACCGCGCTTTCAAACTCGCAGCAGCTTTCAATAAAACGCTTTTATTCTTCAACATAAATTACGCTTGGGCAGTCACTCCTCCTCTCATTTTTCGTTGGAAATAGTTCTGTTTACCACACGAATCGAAATCACAATATTTGTTATATTCTGGTGCAGCATTTCTTAATACATAAACTGGGGACGTGCCTGTGTTTTGTATTTCATATAGGAAACGGACTTCATTTCGTTTATTCAGGCCGCAACCAGTGGTTACATGCAGGCTAGCAGCGCCTCCACCGAGACGCCAGGCGTTAAGCTTGAGGAGCTTGTTTTCTTCTCGTAAGAATACGGTGCTTCAGTTTGTCGTCAATCAACGAACTGGATGGCGAGGCTCGAGTCAAAGTACTTCGTCCACATGCGCGTTTCTACGCGTCGAAGATACATCTGTCGGTTTATTCTCAAGTTGTGGCTCGCTCGCAATCACTGCGAGCGAACTGCTTTTCGGTTGAGCCTCCGAAGCCGGACCCTTAGCGTGGCCCGAAGAACGTGTCACGCAAGCACACATCTTCAACCGCACGACACAAGAGTTCGGCTGTTGTGTGTAAGCAATCACTGCAAGAAAGTGGGTGTACAAACTCCTTTTGTGTCACGCCACTGCGCTTTGCTCCTAAATGAATGCCTCCTCGCGAACGCTGGGACACGGTGTGAGCTTGTGCTTGTGCAGCGTACAAAGCTGTCCCATAGCGTGACGGAAATTCGTGGCCAGAAAAGTTATCGAAAGGCTATCCGCACCCTAATGGCTCATTCACACTGAGAAATCCGCCGGCCACAGCGACCGGAATTCTCGTGCCGCCGAAATTCCACATTGTTCACACCACTTAGCAACCGCACCGCCGAAACTAGGGCTCCTAGTTGTCACCGTCGCTTCGCGCGAAGGAACGCTGGCATCGACGCGCTCTGCGTTGTGTACGCGTTTTGTTACGGCGAAGCGCGTAAACAGGAGCAGGGTCGTCGAACTGCTGGGCCTGCTGGAAAGCAACTTTCTGGGGATGTCTGACGAGGAAAAACATGCATTCGCCGAACAAGAAACGACGCAAGCAGTTGTGGTTGGTTCGTTCTGATTTTCAAGACGCGAGAAGCTTGGTAGATCCGAGATAATGCTACCCGTTTTGCAATATCGCGATGATGTATTGCAAAGATGTTAATCGCGACAACACTTGGCAGTTATCGAGAGCTACAGGATGATTACGAAAGATTCGCCGTTGCTGTGAGCTTCGACGACTGGGATATCACAAGCGCGCCACCATTTTTCGAATGTTCGACTCGCGTTCCGATTGGTTCGCGGTGAGGGAATCCGGCGGCAGCTTCCGCAAAAATCGGTCCAGGACCGATCGGCGCGGAATGGCCTTTTCCGGCGGATCTCGCTGCCGCCGAAGCGGATTCCGCGCGCTCTCGCCGCCGAATGTCCGAGTGTGAACGAGCCTTAAGAGAAACGGCCGTCAGAGAATGCAAATGCGTCAACAAAAGCATGAATACTAAAGCTTCATACGATGCTGCTTACTGAGAAGATCGTTGCTCACGCTCGTCAGAAAATACCAGCGCGTCGCATAGAATATTAGTGAATGAAAAGTGCACATGAACTGACGTGCAAAGGCTTACGTATAGCTTCATCTATCTCTCTGCCGCGCACACGCGCCAGTAGAAAAAAAAAAAAGAAATACTTTCACACATGTGTGCCAGTCTTGCGGTGTCTATGGATTCATTTTAATGTTCTGGCTACTTTATCAATTAATGTTTCTTGGTTCGCAGATGTTTTCCCCTATTTTTGATAGTTACGGGCCTGCTTCCTCCCTATTGCGCTCTTCGTTATTTTCATATATATATATATATATATATATATATATATATATATAAAACGGATGCGTAACTTCCATGGACGTGAGACCGAAAGACGAGATAGTTGGCCAATATACATCTTAGAAACATCGAGCGTGAACCATGAGAGCGACAAAGGGGAAGGGAACGACCCCAGTGCTGGTGTCTTTCACTCTCTCTTTGTCCATGTCATAGTTCCCGCTCGATGTTTCTACGATTCCATGGAAGCCCACATTCAAGAAATTGTCAGCACGTTGCCACCGTCGCCATAGACGTATCATGGAAACAACTAACAGACGAACAACGAAATAGAATATGTTGTCGCAACCGAAAGCGACGTCGCGCTCTTACGCAACATCGTGCGAAATTCTACCAACAGTGGAATTGTTTAAGTAGGTCGTAATGTGTAATCTGTGGACTGGATAATCCTCGCCGAGCGATGACGTCCGTCCCAGAACACGTGCGCCAGGGCGCAGCTGGTGTGACGTCACACGCTGGCGCCGCACAGAAAATATGAAACGGCACTCGCTCTCTTCGTGCTCTTATCCATCTTCGTTGTCTTCTTTATCTTCTGCTTCACTTCCCGTACAGAGGTGCTATGCATGATGGCCCGAGTTTGGCGAAACTCGGGTTCTTTCCGAGCTCTCACGACACCCCATTTTGAGCGAGCTAACAGTACGAGTAGGTGAAATCCATCCCTCAGCTCGCGCTCCGTTCCATTGGTGACGATGGAATGCGGCGTCACGTCAAGGGCAGTCGAGAAGGTTGGGTGGTGTCAAACTAGAGGCACCTTCGTTCGTTTGTTTGTCGTTCCAATGAGTGCAGAAATGCACCCATGCAAGAAAAGCGGCAGAAAGCTCTACTAACTATAATTTTATGTATGTGCGGGCCGTTTGCATTCATTTTCAAGCGTTTCATGTCTGCACTAAGTATCCTATAGAATAATCAGCACTGTGGCCTCGAAGCTGATTAAGCCAAATCATGCTAAGGCCGAGCTAACTAAGCCACGTCTTACTATGACCATGCTATTGAAGCCGTGTAAAGCTAAGAACAATCTAATTAATATCACGCTAATTAACACGATGCTAATTACGACGTGTAAATAAAACCAAGAAATAAAGACCTTACTCTACGAAATCGTGCTAATTAGCATTGTGCTAATTAGGATTATGCTAATTACCTATGTGCTATTCAGGACCTTGCGAATTAAACCTGAGTAGTTAATGTCGTGGTAATTAATACATTAACAATTAACGTTAACTAACACGACGCTAGTCAGAAGCGTGCTAATTATGATTATTCTAATTATATCTGAACTATTCAGGACCTCGAGACTTAAACCTGTGTAATTAATGTGGTGGTAATAAAACATTAACAACTAATACTAATTAACATGATTCTAATTAGGAGCATGTAATTAAAACCAAGATAATCATGGACTTCCCTATCGGAAAAAACAGCGTTTCCAGTGTCTCCCAGTGCCTTTCAGCGCACTGGATGGCACTGGAAACGCTGTACAGTGTGTCCCAGTGCACTACAGCGCGCTGGGAGGCACTGGGACACACTGTACAGCGTGGCCAGTGTCGCCCAGTGCGCTGAAAAACGCTGGGAATACTGTACAGTGTGGCCCAGTGTTTTACAGCGCACTGGGAGGCACTAGGCACGCTGTACATTGTCTGCCCGCGCACTGGGAGCGCTGGCAGCACATTGAAAAAGAAACTGGGCGCGCTGGGTGGAATTCGTACAAAATTTGGTATTCAGTCGCGAGAAGTCGAAAGAAAAACTTATCGAATATTTTCGAAATATTATTCTATTCTCTGTCCTACGCATATCTAGCTTTAGCTCTAGTTAAGCGACGGACGTACGTATACGCTAAAGCAATCTGTCGAGCGCGCGCGCTTTCGCTGAAGTGTGTGAACGAGTGTCGTGAATGTAGTTCATATAACTGCATGGAAAGAACTTATCATTCGCAATACAATATATGACATTAGTATGAGTCTGTTAATAATATCAACCTACCTTACCAGTCAGTCTTTCCATGTAGGCTCGAACCGCTGAAAGCCGCACCATCGCCGCACGTCGCCGGCAACAGTGAACCAATGTAACGCTCAATCTCAGCGTTTTTAGCTTCTGATTTGTGTAATCGAAGGTGCAGATATGGCCTGGCTTCAGTCAGGTATGATCGAAACTACGTTTGAACAGTTATTAGATTCTTCGTAATTGACTATACACGTTCTTCACAGCGATCGCGGCGCACGGAGTACAGCTCTAAGCCTAACGGTTAGTTCGGCTAGCGTGAGCTACTGCGGCTGTATATTACGCGGAAAGTAAACAAAGAGGACGGAGAATATGTTCAAACGGGTGACGAAAACTAAAGTGTTCAGTGTGCAGTTCACATAAACATTGTTTTCTACATAGGTATGACTAACTGCTTAGCGATTCAGTGCGATCGCCGCAACACATCTGCGGTTACGCTACACTCTAAGGCAAAATTACCCCGAACGAGGAGTAACGGAGCCCAATAGGCTCGCTGATGAACGGTTAGACCGTCGTAGGAGCAAGCGGAGAGGGATGCGTGCCGTGTGCAAACCAGTTAGTCTCCAAAGGGATGAACGGCGCGGGAGATGCAGGCCGTGTGCATGGATACGTTTCGTGTGCAAACCGTTGTCAAGGGTAAACCGTCGTCCTCCTCGCTCAGGTCAGTCTTCGAACTTGTGTTCGAGCTGGCGTGTTGCCGGTTGTGTCGCGCTCGGAGTTCGCCGATCTAGGAACTACGGCTCGCTGCCTTTGATACACACGTATGCGTGGATGAGTGTGTCGTGCTGCTTTTACGTTTCGCCACACCCACGAAGTCTGGAGCTGCTCTCGACACGTCGCGATGCCGCGCTGTATATCTCCGGCGTAGTCACGGCACTGCGTCGCCACCGGCTAGGAATGGCGGCCGAGAAGACAGTAGGCCTATCGGATCCATGACTTCAATCTGAATCAGGGCCCAAGTCGGCGCTGGATTCTTTCACAAGTAAGTGATCGCTCTTTATTCTGCCGTACCTATCGCGTGCGCGAA
Organism: Rhipicephalus sanguineus; assembly: GCF_013339695.2. Taxonomy (NCBI): domain Eukaryota; kingdom Metazoa; phylum Arthropoda; class Arachnida; order Ixodida; family Ixodidae; genus Rhipicephalus; species Rhipicephalus sanguineus. The sequence continues at coordinate 91,982,466 of NC_051182.1, read as the reverse complement.
ACTGATCGCGATTATCGGTAACGGACTCGATCGTGTTGTATATCGCGCGCACGAAATGTACCGCGAGGGCCGGCTTGGGCGTGATCTGGCCTGTGCTTTGTGACCGCCTGGATATTGGCCGCCGTTGTCGTCGCCTGTCCGGATGTTCGATTCGCTGTGGTGATAAGCTGCGAGCTCGCGATGTTAGCATTATTAGGAGGCCTCGCCGCTGTTTTGCGACTCGTCCAAAACGCTGTGCGGTAGCAACGAGCTCGATTGTATGCCGCGCGCTTGAAATGCACCGGCATGGGTTGGTGGGTGCTTCAGCTAGCCGACTTTAGCTGCGATTCGGATTATTGGTCGCCATGACCTTCGGCTTCCTCGACGCTCGCTCGCAAGCACTTCGCCGCCGTTCGTGGCGTCGACCGCAATTTCGCTCGCTGTACTGGTGCGCGCTCGAGGAATTTGGTGGAAATTGGACGCCGTTATCGTTGGCTTCCCTTCGCTCGCTCGCAAGCAGCCTGGCACCGTTCGGGGCGTCGGCTTCGCGTTCGCGCGCTGGTCTGCTCGAGTTTCGCAGGCTGCTGCGACGGCTGACGGGCTGACGCCGCTCGCAAAAAACTCGCCGGCTCGTTGGGGCGCGGTGGTTGGCGGCGCCTCGGCGTGATGGCTGCGGCTGCCGCACTTGAAGTGTTTGTTGCGCTGTGTGGCTTGAAATGCGTATTTGATGATGTATGACATCACGGTGAAATTATTTACATACAATATTTTAGACGTGTGTTTTTATTTAAGCATTCGACACTATCAAGCACCATATTCTTGTTATGCAGCTTGAAGCAATAGGCGTAACTGGTCCTGCACTATTATTATTAAAAAAAACTATTTACTCAATAGAAGCCAAGATGTCAGTCTGTTAGGTAATAAATCTATACCTAAAGTAACAAATATAGGAGTACCGCAAGGTCCTATTCTCGGCCCACTTCTTTTCAGTATTTACATGAATGATTTGCCATCTTGCCTTACCAGCTCAGAATGCTTACTGTATGCAGACGACACAACAATTGTTAACACTGATAAATGCCTCCAATCTCTGACACAGAAGCTAAATGATGACCTTTCAGGCTTGGCTGCTTGGTGTATCCATAATAAATTACAAATAAATCCCACTAAAACGAAATTCGTTGTTTTCCACTCTCACCAACGTGAACATAATTATATCCCGTCAATATTTCTAAATCAATTCGCAATTGAAGCAGACGATGAGGCGACCTTCTTGGGGATTAAACTGGACCGTCATTTGAAATTTCATTCACATGTTGCATACCTGCGAGAAAAAAAAAATGGCTTACAGCATACGTGTTATAATTAAATCCCGCAATATATTTTCCAAACCACATTACTTTCATTGTACTACGCTTTTATTCATTCTCATATTAATTACTGTATCACATCTTGGGGTAATACCTACAGCAGTCATCTCGTCTCCCTTCAAACTATGCAAAATCACTCTATTAGAATACTTACCCACAGTCATTATCGCAGTGACGCTAAAGCACTCCTGCATGCCAACATCATCCTAACAATCGAGAACTCTTTCAAATATAATCTAGGAATACTAGTTTTCAAGCAAATGAAAAATCAGCTTCCTTCGTTTATAATCCCTCCATCAAGTCTAGAGAATACCAATTTGACAAGGTTTGCACAAAATCACAATTTTATCTTACCTATAGTTAATACTAACTATGGCAAACAAACAGCCCACTTCACTGGAATCTATCTCTGGAATACTATACCTTCAGGAATAAAAACCTCGGAATCAAACGGCATATTCAAAAAAGATATGAAAACTTTCCTCTCATCCATTCCTTAATCTGGATGGTTTTGGTCACTTCTATTACTCCCGCTCCCTTTCATGCCTTCTCACAACCTAATGTTAACGCAGCATCGCATCATCATCCTACATCGCTGATATCAGATGTGTCTGTTTAGCTTTCTTTTTCGTACTTTATTTTTTACTATCTTTCACCATGGTAATTATCTGAAAACTGTTTAGGAGAGTTGAATTACCTCTATTTTTTATGTTGTCTAATTTCAGTTTTTGTTGCTGCTTTCTGCTAATGATTTTCTTAAGTAGAGCTCCTTTTTTCTTTTTTACCTGCGATGTATTTTATTACCAGTTTTCTGTACCACTGTTTGCTGCATCAATTAATTTTTTCTGTATTCACTACTGTAGGAGGTGCCGATTCAGTCTCTGACTATGGGACCTCCTTCTGTACACACAAATTTTGTAATTGATTCGATGACTAAATAAAACGATTTCTGATTCTGATTTCACCTTGCACGTATTTGCCATGTACGTGCGTCTTCATCCCTTCTGTGACGTGTCGCAGAATATTTGCAATATTTTTGTGCTTCGCAGGGGTGAAATTATTTGCGTGCCATGTTTTAGACGTGTTTTAGTTCACCTTGCACGTATTTGCACAGTGCGTGCGTCTTCACCCTCGCTGTCACGTGACTAAATATTTGCAATATTTTTGTGCTTTGCAGGATGCAGCCGTTGCCCACAACGAGCACAATGCTGTGTGCCCTGGCGCGTACAACGCCTGCCATCTATCGCTTCCGTTGGAGCAGCTTCACAGAAAGGACTGTACGAGATATCACAACGCGGCTGAACCTGTATTGGACATACTGTAGTGAATTCAATGAAAGAAAGCAGAAACTTCATATGTATGGAAAAAATAAAACGTTTCATTGTCTTACTTTTGTATTTCGTTGTCGCATTGAATGCGAAAGCAGTGACACACGCATGACTAAATATTCTTTTGCGTGTTGTTTCCGCGGCATTTGTTGCTCACCGCGGAAATAAACACGCGAAAAAAGTATTAAGTCTTGCGGAGAGTAACTGTAGAAAATCATCCCAGGGATAAAAAGTTCATCCGAATGGAGCGTTTGAGTGGACCGACCGTTGGTCCGGCGACGTGCAACTGCGAGGACTAACGGTTGCCCGGTAAGGTGTAAATGTGGGGACCAAATGTTAGTCCATTGAGGTGATCTGTGAGGACTAACAGTTGCCCGGTAAGGTGTAAATGTGAGGACTAAATTTTAGTCCATTGTGGGGACTAACTGTTAGACCCGGTGCCGTTAGTCCTTAAAGGGATTAATGGTTGTGGCAGCCCCATTAATCCCCAAAAGGACGAACCACACACCCTTTTAACACCCTTTTACCTTAGAGTGTAGCATATTTTGCGGCAAAACGTGCCAGAGCGACGTTCTGATGCTAGACAGCACATAACAAACAAATTAACCATCTTCTGTTAGGTTCTCGCGAGCACGCAGAGACTGAAATCTGCGTTCCTAAATGAGGAAATGAAAATACTGGCTACCGGAAGTAGTTGAATTATGAAAAAATAAGATGCCGACGGACGTCTTTCAGCTGTGGCGTAGCGGTAACGTGTCCGACTCGGAATGCACGGTGCGTCGAGGTGGTGGGTTCGACTCCCGCTCGCTCGTTCTTTTTTTTTTTTTTTGAGGTGCTTTTTTTTTTGTCGCAGCGCTCGTGTTTCAGCCCTAATTACGATCTGGGCATGACCACAGAGTTTAAAAACAATTCAAAAGCCCGATTTCGGCCCGTGATTTACACCAGCTCTATGTGTCCCAGTGTGCAGCGCGCCAGCGTCCAGCGTGCGGTGCTGCACACCAGCGTCCAGCGTCCCAGTACCCAGCACCACACTGGTCCAATAATCAGGTGTGGCACTGGGACAGTGACACTGGGTTTTCCAATAGGGTTACACACCGATATCGCCTTAATTGGGATCGTGCTAATTAGGATTGTGGTAATTACCTCTGTGCCATTCAGGACCTTGCGAAGTAAACCTGAGTAATTAGCTAGAAGACGTTAGGTGATCACAAGCTCCTCCAACGGCCCCAGCTTTGCACAAGTAGTGCGAGCTCACCAAATTATTTTATATGCAAAGAAGCTGCTGAGTAGGGTCCACCGCATGGAACACTTGACAGGCACACCAGCTCTATGACAATCACGACTTGAACTGGCGCCTTTTCAGAATCAACGAGTTTGTGCCCGAGTTCGCGCGTAAATGACTATGATTGACAGACGCCCGCGGCGAAGAGCAGGTCCGCCCACCACGTTTGCTTTTACCGAGGAGCAGCGCTCACGACGCAACGCGAGCGAGCGGCACGACTTATCTATGAGCTTATTCCCACAGACTATGCACACACGCACGAAGAATTAAAGGTTATATCATCGTGTGGCTACTATGTCTCGCATTCAATTTCACCGCTCTCACTACGTACCACTCACTTCCATGAAGTAAGCGCCCCTGGTGCGATTTGCGACGAGAAATGTTACTATTTACTTGTCTGTGGAGACATTGTTTCTACCGATTTGTTACTACAGAATAATCTTCAGACGTGTAATATGAGTATAGCAGTAACCTGTCCATTCATCGGTGCTGTCCTTGTCCATTCATCGGTGCAGTAACCTGTCCATTCACGTCGGTGCTATCGGCGCCAGTGAAGATATGTGGATCGCGTATACGGGGGACACCGGGACATGTGCTCGTTGCGAGAGGAGGCGTTTGCTGGGCGGCGTCTTGAGGCATGGTAGATGGCAGGGTACGGGATCGGAGCTCCAGGGGCATTGAATGGGAGCAGAGCACTCTCCACCAATAGACAGCACTCAACGACAATGAGTAATGGCGACAGTCACGGCAAGGCACGAACTCCCTGCGCGAGCGGCGTTCTTCTTCAAGCAACCAAAGAGGACGACCCACTAGATGGCGCTGGATAGGGTAACCCATTACCATGTCCCAAGGCTTCTCTACAATTTGTAATATTCCAGAGAAGCGAAACGAGCTGCACGAGAGTGCTGCGTGTGCGCCTTTGTTGCCTTCGATAGTGGAAATTTCCATGCTGCAGGTTGAAAGAAAGAATATGCCGAAAGAGGACAAACGCCCACGAACACGCCCGCGGGTAGCGCGATGATCAGTTGGCAAAAAGTTAGCGCGACAATCACGCTGACGTCCCTGTACTGTCAAAATGTTGACTGAGTGGCGGCGCTGACGCATTCGCACGCAGGGTTCCTTTGAAAACCGCCGCAACTGCCGCACATCCGTTTGTGACGCGATGATCGTTCTTGTAGCCGTTTTTATCAACGCTGCTATCGCATGCTCCGCACTGTCTTGCTGTCATGACCGCCGTCAATGCGAGCTCGGAGCAAACTCGTGTGCCCGAGAAGCTCGGGCATCCTGCATGGCACTCTAGGTGCATGCTTTCTCCAGCGCGGGATGCAATGACTGTTGGGCAAGACACCGCGTAGAGAGAGACAGAGAAAGAAAGAGAGAAAGTGAGAGAGGTACACAACGAGAGAGCGAAGGAAAGAAAAATCAAGATAGTGAAAGAGAAATTCTAGGCGAAAAAGCTTCATGAGGCGAGTTTCGAACCCGCATACCCACGGTTCGAGGACGAGCGTCTTAACCACTCGGCTATTCAGGCACGCTAGCAGAGCATGGCATAGCGTTGTATATCATAGTATCGGAAGGGGGTGGGAAAGGGAAGTGAGTGTGAAGAGGAGAAAAAGCAGGAGGGAGAGAGTAAAGCAAAGCATCGAAACAGAAAGTGAGAAATAGGGAGAAGGCAGAAAGAGAAATAAGGTGAGAAAGAGAGTGAGTCAAAGAAAAAGGGACAGAGATATAGATAGTGTGATAAAGAGAACGAAAAAACAAGCGAGAAATACAGAAAGAGAGAGAAAGAAAGGGAAGAAAAGTAAGGTAGAGTGATCGAAAAAATGAAATAGACAGAGAGAAAGAGAAAAAAAACAAATAGAAATAGACAGAGACAAAAAAAAGACATTCACGAAAAACAGAGAGAGGAAAGAAGTAGAAAGAAACACAGGACGAAAGAAAGAAACCGAAAATTTGCGAGACTTAGCAAACCAGCAACAGCCAGAACTACCTAGGCCGCATTAGCTCCGCTGTCTGTTTAGCATTCCGCCTCCAGTGCAAGCTACGTTATTTTTAGGGGCAAAGCACTATAGGGTCTCGGCATGTCGGCGTGCATCGTGCATCGTCGTCTGTTGTCGGGACGGTCCATTTGCTTAAGCGCAAGAGAGGGCGCCACCGCCTCAGCGCTCGCCGTGTGACGAGAGAGCGAACGGCGCGCGTTGACTACGGAAACGCGCTCCCTGCGATGAACGCTGAGGTACCAGCTCGCAAGGAACGCGAGAGACAACGCCGACGCAGGCAGTGTCTGCTAACGAGTTTCTTGATTGAGAAAATCGACTGTTAGCGCTGCACTAGCGTTCACTGGGCACCCTGTTTTTATAGACAATGGCACTTGACCTGCAATGCAGTGCCGGTGCGAGATTTCTATTTTGCGTATGATGCAGGTACAGACAGTTAATACAGGACGTTAATTGTTGTCTTTAACCATATATATGGTGGTAATGATGTAACTATATTGAAATTATTCATAGTGGGTGAAATATCACCTTTTCCGTCGATGGGATCCCAGAGACGGAAACGGTAATTTTCGTCCATTTCAATTCATTCCAATTTACTTCAGAATAGTACACTACAGTTAATGACAACAGTTAACGTCATCCATGCTTTCCCTGGTCTAACTGTCTGTCCGGTTCAGTTGGCCGCGCCTGCTACAGCGAGTGCAACGTTCCGTTGCAGAGCTTAGAAATGTAATTCGAAGGCTGTGGGTTCAGATCCTACTGACGGAAAGGATGATTTTTCGTCGGCTTTAATTCATTTCACGTTAGGTCACAATCATTACACTACAATACAAAAAATACAAAGAATGTCCCCTATGCTTTCCTTGGCTTAATGGTCCGTTGGTTTCATTAGTTGTGTGCCACGTTCCTCAGATGTGGTTTTCCGTGTTAAGTCCAGCAAACTCGTGTAGGACGGCGGCCAGCGGCCGGTAGCCAACCTGGACAGCGAATACATGCGGCCCCGCGCTCCTAATCTCTGCAACCCTGGGAACTAACTCGGCAACGTTCCGAACTCCGCAATGCGCGAGAGGAAAAACTGCGGGCAGTGAACGAAAGAGTACTGTGCACCGTTGCGAAGGTTCGTCTTCGTGTTTCAAGTGCGTGTTAACACATGCACATTTGCAACGCCTCGACATGCAGGCAAATGCCGCAACGACTCTGCCGTTGCCATTCCATTCGAACAATATTTCGCGACGCTGTGCTCGTTAGCGACTCCAAACGAGATACTCTCGAGCTGTTTTGGGACGTAAACAACTATCATTATTTCTATTCAAATACCAAGAGTAACGCTTCAAGAATTACCTTGAAGACTTTGATGAGGCAATGAGCGCGCAAATTTTGTTATTTTGTTCGCGTAAGATGCCCCGTACTAACATTTAGTACAGTTTTGTTGCGTTTTGTTTATTGCTCCGTGTTTTCGGAGTTTATTTTTCTTGACATACGGGGGGCGTTTATCGGAGTTTAGTTATTGGCGGTGATCCGCCGTTTATCGTTGTTTATTTCTCGTAAATCGCCAAATGTCCGAGCCTTGGAGTTTAATTTTGAATTATTCTCAAAATCCGAAACCTTAGATCAAATGATATCTGAGCACGAAAACATCAGGACACATGAAGCGTATTCCAATTGCCTGGAAGCCTTGAACGCACAAACACATGTACACACAAGCGCAAATACTTGAATAAAAACACCTACGCTTGTGCGTATTACAAGCTTAAAGCTTGTTGTAATAGACGCAAACATACCTTACCAGCATGTTGACACTGATGAAAGCGCTTCCTTCGACTGATGATTCCCAGCTTTGAAAACGCCCTTTCAACGTTTGCACTAGAAAGCGGAGGATGCAGAAGACTCAGCTTGCAGCGAAAAAGCACTGACCACTGGACAGTGGAAAGTATCCAAAACGACAGGGGTTTGACAATGTTACTGATTTCATAGCTCCGATAGGTTGTAATATCATTCATGAGCTGGCTCATGTCGCCAGATTCAAGAATCACTAACTGAAAAATCGACGCATAGGTTTCGAGCGCGCCGATTTCAACAGAATACTAAAACGATTTACTTGCGCACTGGAGTGCATTGCAAAGGTTCCTTTCAGCTGTCTCTCTCCGCTTTTCAGCGACAGCAGCCTAGAATCGATGAAGGTCTGATGCAGTCGTGGAGCTGTCATTCTCGTCATGGAGGTCCAACAGACTTGCTACAAGTGATGTGAAGACCTCAGACGGGTCACACCGTTGACCGAGGCATGACTCATCTGTGCGATGGGTGCAGTCTACGAGGGACTGTTGACGTGAGGTAAAGTTTATATCCGCCAAAACAGCCGACGTATCAATGACCGCTTGCAACATTACCGTTCGATAAAGAACAGAACAGGGTCACGTTGGCCGCTAAAATTGGAGTTCATCGGATCAATCCGAATTGTCAAAAATTTTACCGGCGAGTGTTTATCAGATTTTTTCGGATTGATCCGAAAAAACTGAGCCCTAGTTATATTCAATAAGCAAGGAGTCATTTTCATGCTCCCTTACCGCAGTCAGGCTCATCTGCTCTGACTTCATAGAATGTATGTTTCTGTTTTTAAAAAAAGAAGGTCGTGAGGTGGCCCAATTTCATTCTACACTCAGTTGCACATTACACTACAGGAATAGCGTGTTATTGCGTTTGGTGATCGTTGTCTCTTGTGTAATATATTTACTACCATGGTGCATCGCGATGCAGAGTTAAAGTGCATATCGATCATTGAAAATCAATCCTGGGTGCGAAATTTTAAAACAAACATATAATTCAAATTCCACCTGAAGTCAATAACATAAGAATTCAAAATGATCTTATAACGACTTTTTTTTCTTGACAGAAGATGATACACATTAGACAAGCTCAGGAAGCGGGAGTGGCAGTGCGTGTAAAAGCAGTGGCCTTATCCGCATCTTCAAAAAGGAGTAAACAAAACTCAAAGCTCTAAACGTCCAAGTTGATAGAAACAATTTCAGAGCTTAACTGGCACTGAATTCTTGGGGAATCGCTAGGCAGAACCACAAATTAAAAAAAAAATCAGTTCAAGTCAGGCGCGTTTTTCTTCCTTTGCCCAATGCGCACATTCGCGACTGAACACAGGGCGCCATTATCGGGCTAAACGTATTAACTCAAAGGATCTTAGGTATTCGACAGGCGGCAATAGTTCGTAATCCGTTCCAATACTCGACTACGGTGCTTGTTGAATGTTTAGATCATTGTGTTTCTCCATGTTACTTGGGGAAAAGCTTAGTGTCATAAAAATAAAATAAAAGGCAGGGCAAAGTAGCGGTTCGTAACTAAGTGTGTAATGGAGCTCGGAATGGTATTATGCTCAAATCGATGAAAGTTTTCTTTAGCGCAGCAGCCCAGAAAAGAATGTGACACTGTGGAAAAATTAAAATAAAAGCCGATGTGCTTCTATCTAAGCCGATTGTGCGAAGGCTCCACTGAAATGAGCGAACCGTAATCGCATCGAATATGTCGCTCCTTGGCATGTCTGGAATGTCGACTGCTTTTCAATACCGAGTAAGGATTTAAACAAAAGATAGAATGTTCAACACAGAAATCTCCATTGTCTTAAATATTTTTGGGGAGGCTGGGTGCATAATGCTCTCATGGGATTCCATGTCTACATCCTGAAGGCCGTGTTCCTTTTGTTCGATAGCCGTACTGTGCCATCTGAGTTTTTATTTGCAAATGACATTTTTTTTGTTCTATTACGTGGCTTTGTCGACGTGCGCGCTGTAATATGCGATAATATTTTAGGTAGGAGCGACATTTTAGCATCTAATGAAGGCAGAAAGAGCGTTTGGGAAACTTCAAGTTATTACAGGAAATGTGCTATTTCAAGGCGAATAAGCTTTGTAATACCAGAGTCATTTCATAGTGTGCTACTCGCAAAACATTGCTTAAGCGGTTCTCATCCATAGATGTTTCGGGGACCCCTTGTGGACCGGTGGAAGTGGTGAGAAACCCCTTGTAGTGAGAGAAAAGGTCGGTCATATATTTACACATCATGCAGCTTGAATTAGACGCATTTTATTTCTCCCTGAAAAAGAATGTTCTAACTAAAGTGCCACGCCAATTCGATATCATATTGTCAATAAGTTGGGCGGTCTGCAGCTACACTCAACCTGTTTCTAGCTATGTTTGGTCTTCTAATGTGCAACCCTAGACAAAGTATGCTCACGTGTATATGTCGTAGAAAACTGCGCTCTACAGCCATCTCATGGAGAAGGGGAAACATACGTCAGCTCGGCCGCAGTGAAAAAATGCTATGCAGTGAAGCACCCCAAAAATCAGAAGGGGCCGGTGTCATGGGACATATTGTGCCCCCAAAAACGCTTTTTTAGCGTTAGCTACACTGGCCGAGGCAGAGCAGTTTGGCTGGCAGTTTGAGAGCCGTGGTGCACATGCGCAAGGAGCAGTGACGTCACACGGCGCACAGCTGGCGGACCGGAGCTGCCGCCGCCGCACGTGGCGGAGCGGGGCGGCGGCTTCTGACGCTGGCGGCATCTGACGCAGTGGCCGTCTGACGCTGCGTCGGAGCCGCTTGATAACGCCTCTCATTTTGCGGGCATACATCGACGTATCAGTGAGGGTATACATATAGCGGGGAGGAGGAGGAGGGAAAGAAAAACGGAAGGACAGAAAGGTAAGCCATTTGTCAGACCGGCTAGCTGGCGTTTGCCAGTGTGGTATAGCCATGGAGAAGAAGAGCGCAAATGCTGCTAAGAGGCACAGAAAAGCGGAGAACCTTGACAACCAGGAAAGCTAAGAACAATCAGCTGAACCTTAGCTAACGCTATGTACATCCTGGCATAGCCTAGCTGCGTATTTTATTTATTTTTTATTTTTTGAGAATAGGTTTCGCGGACCATCACAAATGGCTTCACTGTCCCCCATTTGAGAACTGCTGCGTTACTTTTATCCTAGGCGAAAATTTGTTCGTTACACACACTGGCTGAGCCACGGAGACAGCTGTTACTGCGAGCACTCAGGAAGCGGCCCTGCAACTGGGTTGTGTGTTTGGGCTTACTTTCGAGGCCATTTCCCGTCTTATCATTCGTACAACCGTTCGCAGAGAAAGTACATGAAAGATGCTGACTAAAAGGACACGGGAGAGTGGGCAAAGGCAGTGAGGTTAACAAGTTCGGAACTTCTGGCATGCTACAGTATACTGGGGAAGGGGATGGGGAAGTTTGAAAGTTGAGGGCGCAAGCAGTAGCCTCCTGTTTACCACAGCGTCCTTCCGAATCAGATCCTATGGGTGCTTAGCGATGCTCAATTGCGCGAGAAGTGTGAAACCGAGCCTCTTTATATTTAAAAAAAAACTGGCGTGTGCGAGGAGCACATTAACACGAAAGACATTTTTTGTAGTGGTACAATATTCCGTGTTGAGGGGTTGTAGTGCCAACGAGAAAAACGAAAATCTAATGGCAAGCCGCGAGTGTTTTAATGAGCTTAACTGCTTGATGTGTTTGAGTCGTGTTGAAAGCTGGGGTCAAATGCAGCAAGAAAATGTAGACATCTCTCTACATCATTAACAGTTTGTCTCTTTCTTAGTCTGTGCGATTCCGTGAGTGATTAAAGGTTTCCCAAATTCCACGGCTCAAAAATGTCGATATGTAGGCTGTCACCACCAATGTAGTAAGAGTCGCAACAGGCCCACTAGCACGTCGTGTATAAGCTTATATTTTGTATTATTATTGTATAAGCTTATATTTTGCATATCCTGGTGCTGCGCAGACAGGATAGCGACAGCGAAAACAGCGCTTGATGTCATTACAGTCGCAGAGAATACGAGTTCGCAGTTTGTTGCAAGCTGCATCCGAGTGCTACGATTGGTTGTCGCTAAACAAATCCGGCCTTCTGCACTCTCAAACTACCGCTGCTAAGTTTCTCTTGTAAGTCTTGCAGAAAATACTGCGCTCAACTAAAGGAGATAACAGTAATAATCGCCGAGCTTTTACTTGCCAAAGCCACGATATCATTATGAGGTATGCCGTAGTGGAAGACATTGGAATAATATAGACCGGCTGAGGTTCCTAACGTGCGCCTAAAGCTGAGCACACTGCGGTTCCATTGCATCTCGCGCCCATCGAAATGCGGGCCCCGGGGCTGGTAATCGAATCCACGCCCTTTTATTTAGCAGCGCTACCTATAAAAAGCTAAAAACACGCCTGGACAGTTTTTTTTTCACTCTGTCCGAGAGCTTCCACGCTAGGAAGTGTCAGTTATACTTAAAAGTTATCTGGAAGCGACTGTACTAAGCTGCACTTCGTAAACAAAATACTGGAAAGAGACGTTTGCGAGGAGCAATTGGAGGCCAGGTATGCCAGGTTAAATCCACCTGTAGCAACAAGAGCAGCACCAGCACAACAACCACAATAATGTTGAAGGCCACAGTTCTCCGAATATCCAGTTTCCTTAAATATTCACTCCTAAGATGAACTCGTCACTACGGTGCACATAGCTACAAGTAGAAAGAAGAAAATGAGTGCTAAATTAGTTCCACGTTTTAGTTGGCAACAAATAATCTCTTCGATATTACCGCACCAGTGTGCTGTATAGTAAGTACGAGAAAGATTGAAAACATAGACTTGTATATATTCGGAGCTTTTTTAAAAATCAAGAAATATAAAAGGTCCAGCACAGAGCGACGGCGTGGCGCAGCCGTGGTTGCCGAAATTCCTATGTATTTCATTGAGCGAAACAGATGGTGAGAAACACCATACGCTTCAAGCTTCGGGCGACACATGTAAGGAACAATCCAAGGAATTCATATACAAGCCACATAGCTAGGGGGAAAACATTCTCCACTGCTACATTTTTTTATGTTATCAGGAAAGTTGTCCAAAGAACTCGCACGGGGATTCCATCGGTAGCAGCCAACTGTAAGCGGCCAGATGTAAAATTGGATTTTCATGAAGGCGCTGGCTGTGTAGCAGAGTTGCGAGAGAAGTACAGAAGCTATATAAGAAGAGCTTTGGGTTATATTTCCGGGTTTGGGATGTGAGTGCGCAGCTGAAAGAAAGAAACAGCGCAGTCAGACAAAGTAGTCAGCAACTGGATCGCCAGGAACTTCCAATAGCGTTTCCTGCCTCGGCAGAAAGGTTATATTAAAACCAACATTTCCTAAAGCTTTATTTGGACCAGCATTGTTGAATCGGGAGTGCACATATGTCAAACATATAAAGCTGATGTTAGCTGTACAGGCTCAACTTCTGTTCTGCTCGATCAAAAGCAGGTGTACACTTATAGTGTAACGAGAAAGATAAATTTCCAGACTATTTCGTTAACTGTGCCACACTTGGTGAACAGAAATATCAAACTAACTGATTGAATTAGCCAGCAATAAAACATTGGGCTCTTAGCTTGCTGTTGAATTTCTTGGTCCTTGCTTTGGTTTGTTCTTTGCGCATTTCTCTGCAAAAACTTCAATACGCCGTACAAGATTTATCAACTTTACCATTTTTCAGTGTCAGCATCATGCATTAACAGTAACCTTTAGTCTATTTTCGTACACCTCAAGTGTCCTGTTATCTGCAAATACAGATTATCTGCGAATATAGATGAAACGCGAACAGTGGAGCGCATGGCCCAAGCATTAGCAAAGGTTTAGTGCGCGCCGTCGAGTCACTGCCAGGTGCGGACGTCCGGTTTGGCAGCACTGTGCAGCAACTACAGCGAATTCATGATGTGCTCCACATGCAAGGACGCGTTAAAGGGGTCATGAACCACTTTTCCAAGTAATGATCTAATGGCCTCAGTATCGGAGTGCACTGCCTCCCGAATCGATTGCCGCAAAAATTTCTCGAATCCGTCAAGAATCAGCGGAGTTACGGGGGTTTGGCGCACGCTCCCAGCGCTTTCTCTCTTTTCTCGTGCCGACGAGCGCACTGGAAGCTAGACAGGGAGGGATGGCATGGGGGAAAGAAGTTACGCCAGCGCGCGTCATGAAACGCGATCGCTCTCCCGCTGTGATTCGCTTGCGCGAGTGCGGCGCCGGCAAGTGGCGGCATTCCGCGGCAAGAAGCGCATCTGATCCGAACGCCGCTCTCGATTTACGTCGGCTATCGGCCAATAAGCATGCTATGTCTCTTGCAACGTACAGCGGACAGACGCCCCGCCCACCGACGAGAGTGAGAACCGGCCTCTGTTTGAAAAGAGGGTGCCTGGGGAAACGGCAACTTCGCGCTCCGCTTGTGGCCATTACGCGGCGCGCACGACTGTAATATTTGGCAGAGCAGTTAATAGCCGTGTCAGCTTTCCGCAGGATGTGTTTTTTCAATCAGCCCAAGGGGTGCTTCATGACCCCTTTAACATCGGGCAAGGTGCCCGTGTTGAAGGGAACTGTAAGTCGACCCATGCGTTCCTTCGCATCCCCACATGGTTTCCTTTAGTGGGAAATTATGAATTTTTTTTCTGTGTACGTTGACGAAATTCCTATCGCTCCCCTGCCCTACCTTAGAAGTATCCACGTTTTCAAATTCCTCGGATGCATGCGTATTTCACAACACATCTGCCCACGTCGTAGGCTGCATTACAATACAAAACGCCTGCGCAGTTTCCCACGACACTAATTAACCCTCGCGCACTTTCTTGTCTCGCCGCACGCGTTTTGGCGACAGCGTAGGCGCGTTCCGGCTTGTTCTCTGGGTTCGTCGGTGAATTTCTACCCGCAGAGTTGCGCAGTACTGAAACAATTTCAAGAACGCCCGTGTACACTACCAGACGAATACCCTGGAGTCCCGCTATACTACGGTGACGTCAATTATGGGGCTAGCGTGTTTCTACCAAGAGAAACACCGAGATAGTAGTGATCATTACACTGGCTCAATAGAATTCCTCAGTTCTTTCTTTTTTTCACGGGTAACGTTTCTTTGCGATACTTACTCACCAAAGAGTTTGTACACTTCAAGGTAAATGTAAAAACATAGCGAAATAGCGCGAAGATGTCGCAAGGATGCCGGGCAGGAGTACACATCGAGCTCGTCGGCTATTGGTTAACTGGCTTGAGGAAAATAAAAAAAAAAAGCTGCCGGACATAGTCGCGCTATAGATGCACTCACGTCCATGTCGCAAGTCGCGGAATTTGCAGCTCTTGCGACAGTAGGGCAGTATTGGGTCGCTTTAAATATGCCCGGGGGCACCTGAGCGCTTCCGCGTTGCCAGTGAAATATTTTCTCGTAATGTCATTGAACGTAAAGCTCAGTTGCTTTAACTATTTTGTTGTTTGAGGTTCTAAGTTCAGTAATCGCTTGACTAAGTACAGGCTGGAAATGAGGCAAGGCATGCGCGCAGAACTGCCGGTCAACAGTTGCTTCTTCAGAAAATAGAGGCTACATGCTCGGAGATTCAATTAGCATGATTAGCTATGCTGTGTCGCTGAGAAGTTTAGAAGACTGAGCATGCCTTGCGGGTGTTCGATACAGCCGCCTACAAATTGCTGTCAGTATTGAAAGCATACCCTCTTTAAAAAAACTTTGTAGTACTTACTAACTTCGGTTTACTAACTACTTGTCACATATGTTAATACCCTGTTAGGAAGCGCGGTTAGTAACGGGGAGTTTAGTTTAGAAAATGCGTGGCAGCTCTTTCATTTCTTCAATATTGGGTTCTTCAACTCGTATTTCCAATCGGAATTATTTCCGCCATCCTGATTCTTAATTTATCAGTCCGAAGGCGGTGCGTAGTACAGGCTGTAGTCATTGCCATGGTTACGAGGAACCTCGCGATCGGAATTCACTTCGGTGCCTTAGTCTGCAGCATGAAAATATTCTAAGAAAGACGAATTTCTTGCTTTTGCTAACATACGCGTGGATGTTTTCTTTCATCTTCACCCTAGGTCAGTGTATTGATTTATTTCAGTTTCGTGGTGCGGCCCATCGATCGATATTTATTTCGCGGGTCAGCCTAAAAACAGTCTAACGAATAAATATAATTGAATTTAATGTATTTGGTGATTAAGCTCAAGGGTTAAGTCTGTTACGTCTAAATAAATATAGAGAAAGTTGAAGCAGCACCTGCAGAAACCACCCTTTGCTACAGCGGGACAAGTCTGCACATGAAAGAAAAAGTATACAAGAAGTCATACACGGGGACGGGCAGGCATAAGAGGCATCTTCTATTATGATCTGTATGCTCAAATATACTTCTTTGCATTAGCGTCTTCTCAAAGAGAGAAGCGCAGTCACATACGGGGATCATTCGCAAACTAATTGTGCGATATACTTTGATTACCGAAAAATAAAGCAAAAATAAATGCTGAAAAACCATTACCTATTGCAGAATACATGAAAAAACAGCGATAAAGATTCGCACTCCCTCCCCTCTTTCTGCCACACTCCTTTTGATTTGCCCAATATTACTTCGCTTATTACAGTGCGCCATAAGCAGCAAGAAGCTATTTGATCCGGTTTGCCGACTTTGCTCAGTGCTGCATATCACAACCAAGATTTACCGTTGCGTCAGTGATTATACGTTTCACACGCTAGACAAGACCTTGGAATGGCGAGATATTTTACACGCTTGCACACATGGTGCTTTTACGTGCAGTATCAGTTATGAATTTTCAGGCATATGTTGGTTAAGCTTTGTCATTGATTATAGTGTTGGTATCATTCAGTAAATGTCGCGCTATATGCCCGCAGAACTTGATGTTACATGCCGACATACGTTTTAGATGACTGAAAATAAGTGGCTGAGCGACTTGAACAAGCGCTTTTGTTTAGCAAGTCCACGCGAACATATTTAAAATACGCATGGCTCAGAGATTTCCAGCAGTTTTGTTATATTATGTGTTTTCTTCCAGCCAGCTACTTGCGTATGCATGTCTATTAGAATATGATCTATATGTAGATAGACCATTATCTTGCCGTAACATGTTCCGGAAAATATGCATTTTTTGTCAGCGGTCTGTGTGTGTGTGTGTCGGTGTCCATGTATGCGGGTGTGTGTGCGTATGTGTGTGTACCTGTCGTGTGTATCTGTATGTGCGCGCGCTCTTCGGGGGCATGTCCTAGTGCACAATCATTCGTGCTTCCATAACAATTATATCACTACGCCCTAACTTACAGCAGCCTGTTGTGAGAGTGTTTTAAAAATTTGTCAAAATTCTTCGTTTCATTATATGAAAAATATAAACCTCTACTAGAGAAAAAGTCGAAAAGGATTCTCTGGTCTCTTTTGGTCTTCCAAGGAAGGATATTAATAAGGATAAGATCCAATAATTTAGTGCCAATCACGGAATACGCGAGATCAAAAAGATAAAACTACGTTTTTCACTACGATTTAGTTTGAAAAACGACACTGGCAGAAGTATTAACCGAGAAAGGTCGTTATCAAAGTAGCCCAAGTGATTGTTAGCTACAACCGCGATGATCACAACGAAAGCAAGTGAGGATATTGAAATGTTATGCTTATGAAAATCCAGAAATAAAAAGATTAAGAGAAATGAAAGTGCACAAAAACGTACAGTGGGGATGAAAAAAAAAGGACGGAGTGCGCATCTACGTTCTCCGCTGTTTCGAATTTATTTTCAAGTGGTTGTAGCCACTAGAATGGTCCACATACAATCAAGAACCATCAAACACCTTTTTATTACCACCAAGGTCAGAGTGTGATGAGAACAGCGCGCTGCGCTGTTCACGTTTTATTCGATCCCCCCCTGCACGTGCAGCATTTATCAGTAGAATGCATTCTTCGCGTCACTAGAGCAGTCCCTTAAAGTTCTAGGAGCGTCGCTAGCCGTCGCCCTGACCACTTTATTGGACATTTGTGGGCATATAATGATGACAGATCATTAATCTCTCCGAAAAGCCGACACTTATGGAAGGAAATGATGCTTCAGTGAAGCCATCTATCTCTGCAGCTTATTTGCCATTCCCTCTTTCACCACCTTTGTTCCGTCCACGCCGTTCACTGATGAAAGAAGCGTGAAGGACGGCCTTCAAAATGAGCACAATGCTGTGAACCTTCGAATGCACCAACCACGCATCAACAAGCACAAAGGGCATTACTGCAGACTTCCTAAAGCTGACAACTTTGAGCGTCTCCTGTCGATAAGTTGTATGATGAAACGACAAATCACTGAATGATACCATGCGAGTAAAACCGAAAAAATAGACACCATCCTCGAAGCCACTGCAAAGACAGGGCGTAGTAAATCATGCGATGTCTAACAAAATAAAGGCATGATTATTCAATCAATCAATCAATCAATCAATCAATCAATCAATCAATCAATCAATCAATCAATCAACCAGTCAGTCAGTCAGTCAGTCAGTCAGTTTAATATTCATGAAAAGATAGAATACCGTGCAACATATTTATACACTTGAGACCCCGCAACTCAACGTGTGTTCTGAAATGTGCGCCTGTGACATATAGTGTTATTTATATTCACGTAAAAAATCATATAGATGGGTGTAGCAGTAAAAAAATTCAAAACCTTACATCATATGAAAACGGAAACTAAACTATAAAAACACGTAAAAGAAAGCATTATGAACAATAAGAAACGCAGGACGGTAAGCAGTATCTCGATGGAAACTTATGTTTTTGTAAATTTAGGAATTATACGGAAACTACTAGCCAGTAAGTTAGAAAAATACTGTCTTTTGGAAGTGAAGTTGCAAAACTTGCTGCTAAATGTATGAGTGAAAATTTTCCTTAATTTGTGCGCGACGTGAACTGTTAAGGGTTAATAATGAGGATCGCGTTACCACCGTGTTAATCGTTGATGAAATTAAACTTACGGGCTATGTATTGTATTCCTTAGAAATTTGTATGTAAGAACTGCAATGCGATAACTGGTGTGATAATACAGCGTTAAAATATTTATTCTATGATAAGCAAATGATATAGGCTCAGTAGGTTGTCGGCAAGAGAGATTATTCGTAGAAGTGTATTTTCAGCTACCTGAATTGGCTGTAATGTTTTCCGGCACGTAAGTCCGTAAACTGAAATGCAATACGTGATATACGATTCGACAAAACGGCGGTAAATGATCGAAAGGGTTCGTTGCGAAAATGTATACCGTATCTTCTAAAAAAGTCACAGTTTCGCCGCAAGGGCGAAGCAATGAATGCGATAGCAAGAAAAGCGGCCCATGACGTACGCTCTGCTACGCTGCATAAACATCTGCCCCACTGTAGCAACTATACTCGCGGAAAACTTTTGGCAATGAAGCGAAGGCTACAGAGCCACAATGCACGTATCCTACCGGTAATGAATGTAGTCCCACAATTTCGTCCGTATTTTCTGCGTGAGATATAGAAAATACTCCTTCATTTTCTACATGTAGCATTTTGAGACGGAACGCAGCGCTCACAAGCGAGATATATGTATTTCTTTTACTTTATACGTTGTCACTTTGCGTCTTAGCCTGCGTGAAAAAGTCGCGCCTTTTACCCGTACGTTAGACGCTAAGCAGCGTTTGCGTCGAAATGCAGCGCTAGCCGTCACTTTCCACGGCGTTACGAGACGCGTGCCAAACCGGACTACTTCGCGTAGCAGCCCAGGCAGCACAGCACATTGGTCCAATATTGTTTATACGTTGGCAAATGATGGCCCAATGATGGTCCATACAAACCACTATAAAACCAATGTTGGCAAGCCAGCCTACAAGGATGCCAATAATGGTCCATCTTTGCCAGCCAACATACAATATTGGTCGTGCTATTCTTTGAGGTTGGCAACAATGGCCCATGGTTCCCGATGTAAATACGCTATTGGCAGAACCAGGCCGTATGGATGGCAATATTGGGCCAGCTTATCCGTTGGTAAAACAATATTGGTTAAGTAATGTCAGTAGATTGGATATATTGTCCAGTCAATCTGACTGGTTAAACAATATTGGACGGCCAATGCTACGCGCCGGACAATATTGTCCAGACTTACACGTTGTCGCTCCAATGTCTTAAACACTGGGAAGCATATGCATGATTAATCGGCAAGAATGTTTTTTCCCCTTTTACCACCACCGAGGGAAGGTTAGCCCGAATCGAGCCACCACCTGCATGCACGCTATTATGAAAATCACTTTGTCCGGTATCCAGCGCACCTCAAAGAAGATTTCTGGTTACTTATCACCATAGGCGTGCGCAGGGTTCCCCATTAGGGGGGGGGGGGGGGCAAAAGTTCGTCGCAGCGTCCCCCACCCTACTAAGAGGTTCGTCCGAATTAACCGGGTTGCGGACAGGTATGGCCGAATTAACGAGAGTGTGATGCCGTTAAACAATAAACATGCTTGCAGGGACCAGAGAACGCGTCCTAATTATCCGACTTTCCGAATTAATAAGTGTGGAATTAACGAGCTTTTACTGTATAAAGATGGCAAAAACAGCCCATCGTTGTCAGCCAACAAACAAAACTGCAAATTACAATCTATAAGAAAGGGAACAATGGCGCACACAGGGTCTCGATTTTTAGGTTGGCATTTAGTGAGGCACAAAATATATGCAAAATAGTTGGACAAAATTCGTTTTACAGATGTTGAGCAATGTAAAATAAGTACCAAGTTCTCAACTGAGTTTTGCGCGCTGTTGGAAATACATCTATGAGAAAGGAAACACAAAACAAAATCTCACTTTGCAATGCTTGTTGAAAGTTAACGTTAATTGTGTGATACAGCCAGCGTATACATCGCAACTGTATAAAAACAACCAAAAACCCTACTTTTACATTGATTGAAGCTGTACATAGCGTTGACGAGTTAATGGAGTAGAATAGAAGTCATCTGCTTCGCAATGGGCCTCTGCGCTGGTGCGCCTTCTGCGCACCGGACACGCACCGAAATTATTCTCATGGCTTTATTAGCGGCAAACAATCAAAACATTTCACGTGACTTCAACCACGCTGTGTATTTTCGTGTTTGCTACACGACTGGTTGAAGTACAGGATTATAACTTCTTTGTGTGCGCGCTACAGCGACGTGCTGTCCAAGACTACGGTATCGCCCGCGGAATCTTTAAATGATCGATGAGTTATGTTTGCACTTTCAACGCTTCACACAACCAGACGTGTTCACTTTGAATAAATGTTCTCGGTGATCGGGAGGCCGGAGAAGCAGCGCGGCGCCATGTTTTGCTCCGGAATTCGTCCTCTCCTCGCGGCAGTGGGGCAGCGCGGTGGTCGCTGGTCATAAAACACTTGTCACTTGACGGCTGCTCCGCCCACGACGGTTCGCTTCAATGCCTGTGACAACGAGGGGGGGGGGGGGTTGAGGTTGATGGCGGGAGACAACGGCAGCTCGGAAGATGCGTACGCGTTTCGGCCCCTTCTGGCCGGCGGCTATTCTTCGTCAGTCAGTGGCGGTTACTTTCCCTCGTTCGGGCTCCCAGCTTGGCGGGCGCGCGCCCCTCAGTTTTCAGTCGAGAGTCATCGGGGAAAAAACGGAGTCGGATACCGAGACAGGATGCCACGATTCTACGGATACCGAGATTCGACGGCGATGCCACAGTGAGAAGGCAGCTGCCCTGTTCTTCATCGGACCTGACTGTTTTGACTTTTGAAGAGCGATCCGCAGATGAGCGCCGATGTGTTCTGACAACTCGCAAACTTTCCGCCGGATTTTTTAGTTCGTATCGCGTTCAGTAAGTCGTTTTTCTCCTTCGTCGCATGTTACTTTCCGTGTTGTTCGTAAGTGAAATGTGTGCTGCGTTTATTATTGTCTATATTACCGCGTAAGTTTTTTTAAAATTTGCTAGTTTGTGAATACCGATGTGGGGGGCTTTATTGTGCGCTTCGAAGTAGGTTGGTTAAGTTCTCGCCCTCAGCGATGTTGACAGCATTTGCGTGTGCTATTTTGTTCTTTTCTCGCGTTGTAGTGCGTCAGCTTAACACCCTTTTTTCATTTGCCCTTCGCCGCTGGATTCGCGCAAAGAAATGATGGATTTGTAACACACAAATTTTTATTAGTTGTGAAGTTGTCGCAGACTTTCAAGCTCTTGCCGCAGTCACCTTTTAATTAATAAATAGGCGATGAACTTTCTGGTAGTTCAAGATGGTTATGGATCTCGGCTGTATCGAATGTCTGTTCACGCGTACATGTTCATTTATTTCATTTTGTATCACGCTTCGCTTTTCACTGACTTCCTTTTGAACCTTCGGTGAACTGACAAATCAAATAAGCGCTAACACTTAGGGAGGCTGTGTGTGTTTGTGAGTGGTCCCGTTTCTCCGATTTCTAATATAAGGACGTTATTGAAGGTAATTAGTGTAGGTTCTGTGCAGCTGTTATCTGCCAGCAAGCGGTCAGCAGAACAAAGCGCGAAATGCGAAATTATTTTCAAAACTTGCAGTATCTTTGCCATATGTATACCTGCAGAATAAACTTGTGTGTACTCTCAGCTTTTGTACGCTGATTATCCCTGCTGCTTGCCTAAAAGCAAAAGCGTGGGCAACATGCATTTATTTACGTGCACAAAAATCTACCTCACGTTAAACTACACATTCAGTGGAAAATGTTTTCATTTCCAGCGTTAAACGCTGGAAATGAAAGAACGATGGTGCAGCCAACGATAAAGGCTGGCAAAAAATATTGGAGCTGCCAATATTTATACAATGTTGGCGATACGCACGACGAACAATGTTGGCTACAGCCATCCTTGCCATTATTGGCGATATGTTGGACGGACAATGTTGGCTACAGCCATCCTTGCCATTATTGGAAAATCATTGGCATCCAATATTGGACCAATGCACATTTAGGTGTAGCAAACCCCCAAAAGCCAACGCAGGACCAATATTTCTGCCAATGTTTACCAACATTGTTCCGAGATTGGTCCAATGCCGGCGTGCTGCCTGGGAGAACATGTGCAGACGCTCCGCCCCGTAGCTTTCCCTTCATTGCCGAGAAAAGTTGTCCGAGAGTATACCGCGCGAGCAGACAGCGGAGGGGCAAGGTTCTCCCTGCGCAAATATGAGAAGAAGCGAGCAAGCTGGCCGACGGCTTTTAAATGCGCCTGTTTAGGGAGCCTTCATGTGCGCGCCTCCGTGCCTCCGACGGAGGCACGGAGGCACGGTCCGTTGCGCTCCTCCCACCAACTCGCGGGTAATGAAGAAACGCTTATAAGCGCCTGCCGTCTCTGAGTCCTGCCAGCGGTAAAGGGTGTGTTTATAACGCTGGCTCGATACCGCGCTTCAGAAGCATTTTTCTGAATTATTTGTCTTTGGGACTTTAATATTTATATACATACTTATACATATACGGTGCATGACGGCGGCGACGGGTACGGCAAAAACCAGCCGAAACTGTCCATATAATTGCTATCGCAATAATATGGGTGTAGTTGTGTAAATCTTGGCAGCCTCATGCACACGATTGTGCCTCTCGCGCAGCAACTGAAGGTATCTCGACAGTAGAACCACCCGAACTACCATAACTGTTTGACGCACGCAATTCGTAAGTTTCTAAAGCGACTTTAGCTTATAGAAGCGAACACAATACGTACTATTTGTGGTATTCTTTGTGATCAGCATATTATGCCCGCAATATTGGAGATTTCGACGTCCATTTTGCACTCGAGAAGCCACTTCAACGTAATCTCCAATGATTTGCCTAAGGGCTATCTTATTACGTTCTCGAGGAAAAAACTGAGAGACTGATGTCGCGCCTTATTTCTACGTTCCTATAATCTTGTTAAAAACAAATTTGCGTTTAGCTTACTAAAAACGTACAATCGTGATTACTTCAGCGCCAACAATTATTAATAACTTGGTGCTATATATAAAGCCACACATTACAAAGTGAAAATATGGTAGAATTCAATGAAAACATTCAGGGCTACTGTTTCAGTGAGAGAAATAGCATGTTTTATCTGATACGCACCGTATCATATCAAACTACCTAAAGGTATTGAGAACCATTGGAAGAAAAGAAAACAAATGGAAGAAAAGATGTCATGGTTAAGCATGCTTGCACAGTTCAGAATAGTGCGACTTGGCGCTCCTAGATTAGCATGGAATCACTTTAATGATTAACACGGGACCCTATTCACAACGAGCCGCTTGCGCTTGTACTGTCCGCTAGCGAAAGTTTCACTCAGTACTGATGTCCAAAATCAGCACTGAAAGCACGAAGGCGGTCAGCCCACGGCTAAGAGCGCTTACAAACGAACTCTTGTAAATTACGCTTCCGTTTCTTAATCCAGACGGAGTCGAGGGATTCACGATAACACGCCGCGTCTCGGCAATCCCGTTTTAGCTTTTTACGAGGGCGCGGCCTCCGTCAGAATTCTTCGGACGTTCCCTTGCACGACGTTCGCGCCATAGCACGGTGCAGTTGCATACATTTCTCTTTATCGTGTGGTGGTCGTGCTGGTCATGCAGGTCGTTTGCCCTGTCAAGCAATATTATTTCTTTGTTTCGTCTCCTTATTATTGTTCCTTTGTTTGGTCCTTTGTTCCTTTGTTTGGTCCTATTGTTCCTTTGTTCCTTTGTTTCGTCTGTTTCTTTTGTTTCGCCGCCAAATATATATCCCATGAGTTGCAGGCCCTAATGGTTTGTTCAACGCTCGTTCAAGTTGCAATCAAAGTTAATGCACCATGTGGCGCGCGCGTAATGCTCACGCACTCTACCACAGCCGAAAAAGATGAACGAGGCCAGGATACGTAACAACCAGAACACGCCGGAATATCGAGACAGATGACCATAGCAAAATAGTACTCCTTAAGTCATCGACAGTCGCAATACAAGAGATGCCGCTCTAGAGGACAGGAAAATAGGTGCCCTCACTCTTACGTAAACCTTGCGAGACTTAAGATCTCAAACCAGTTAGAAGATGATGGGGAGAGAGAAGTGGCGACAACATCAAATCTTAGGGCACTAAACTGCTTCAGCTGACCAAGTAGACATCATTCACTGCTACACAATGACAAACTCGGTCGCTTTATTCACCATTGTAATTAGTGCACCGACAAAGGCTGCGCTGATGGAGATTTTGCTTTAAAGGACGTTGTTTATGCTTGAATAATGCTAGCTTAATGCTAGCTAAAGAAATCGCCAAAATTTATATAAGATTAGGAAAATAAAGTCAAACTAAAAAAAAATCCCACTTTATCGTCTCATCACGTTCCGAGATATTACCCAGCACTACAGACTGGAAGGGCGTAAGTTCCCGCCACCGCATGACAAATTAAACAGGCACGATGCTGTAAGTTATCGCTTACTACAAACCCACTCTTACCCCAGCCCGGTTGTCTTACGCCACTGCTACCCGCACTTATACACTACCGATCTATGTAAAACATGCGGGCACAGAGCAACGCTGCGCCACATGCTCTGGGAATGCGCCGGCAACAACAGTCGAGAAACGCCCGCCGTTCGCGATGCGCCTATGGCTGCTGCCAATACCACGCAACAGGAAGCCTCGAGCTCACTCGTTCCCGCCGCCGTCCCGGCTGCGGGAGCCGCGGGGGACCTTCTCCGTCGGCGACGCCGCCGCTGGGAAGCGGCGCTCAGAAGCTCGGAGCTCAACGACCAGCTCTGGGCCGTCCGGCAGGCCGAAGATGCCGCCCGAGTTCAGGGACTCAGCGCCGCCATCTGAGGCCACCAAGACCAAACTGCCGGCCAAGTGCTAATAAAGTTTCTTCTCTCTCTCTCTCTTAGGACTTTTAACGAAGGTATGAATGAATGAATGAATGAATGAATGAATGAATGAATGAATGAATGAATGAATGAATGAATGAATGAATGAATGAATGAATGAATGGCTATTCACATCATGATGCGCGAGCTTTACAAATTCCAATCATTTTTCTTTCTTGACTGAGACGCCAAAATAACGATATCATTATGGAGCACACGCTAGTAGTTATATGAAGGGGAATAGGGGTGTGTGAATGGTAATAAAGTGCCCTCAAGAGCCTTGCCGATGTTTCGATATGTGGATCGATATTTGTGACAGCTGCCTTGTCGCCCTTGGCATTCTTGGTTTAAAATTTTTAAAGCAGGCAGCAAAATACAACACTACTACAGTAGATCTTCAGCTTCAATGCATAAGAGTGACTAAACAGCACAACACTGCATTTTCGCTGCCTATTTGAAGCTTGTTACCTCAAAAGTGACGTTAGCTTCAATATTCGTTTCAGTTCACTGTGTCTAGTGAAATGGCTACCTTCAATTACTATGCAGCAAGGATTTCCCCCAACGTCCTCTCAGGTTGGTCAAAATGCATCAAAGGATAAACATGGAAACTACCACCAACAAACCTTCAGCACAGAGAACACATCAGTTATTCTCCATTTTTCGCACCCACGTGGCAATAATCGCTACCTCAAGCACGTGAACCGTCCGCTATTGATCTCAGTGACTTAATGCGATATCGATGTGCACCTCTACGGATAATGGCGCCCCCCGTATTTTCTTCCTTCAGTTTTAATATTGCATAGCTTACTCTATTTTTTTCTGTATAGCGTAGGAAACTTGAAGGCGCATACTGTTGACTTCATCAGCGTTCGTTTTCATAGTCTTTTTCTCTCTTCCCTCTTTCGCTCTCCATGCCGATAAACTGCGATTATGTTGTAATTAGATGAAGCTGGTCAACTAGTTGGGATCGAATTTCGCATCGCATTACTTAGTTGCCTTTTTTGTTCGTTGGGCCCAACGTCTTCATACGTAAACCTTCCTTTGTGCCATGCCCATAACACCGTGCACGTAAGAGAAAGTTCGTTGACTTAAACATACTGCAAGGAATCGCAGTAACTGAATTTAAGACGTGCATTTTTCGCCAAGTAAAAAGTGGTTCGTCATCATTTGGCTCTTTCGCACACGTATTCGGTACGTATATTTATCTATAGCTGTAATTATGCAAGGTCGGCTGAAGTTAACTTCCCGTTGAAAATGGTTTAAAACTTTTTATATTGTCTAATTCCCACGAAACAAAACAAGACACTTAGTTGCTTCCAATTCGAAACTCGTTATGCATTGCTCAAGTTCTTCGTAAGCACTACCATTATTGACTCATTTGTATAAAAGTTTGGAGATGTTTCTGACAAACTTCTACAGACGCCCCTGTGGTACGTTTGCAAAAATTACTTGTCTCGCTCGTTAAATTCATCAAGAAATTTTGGTTTTGTGCAATAACCTTTCTATTGAGCCCCCCCCCCCCTCGCCCCCCACCTAGAGGCAGAAGTCGCAGAGTGTCAGGAAACCTTGGAGGCCATTTGAGGGGGGACGACGTCCCAACCAGCGTCCTGCTAAATGTGTCTTGAGTAGCGTTCTTGCCCAAAACATTCCCGGAGGTCATGCCACTGCAATGACATAAATGAAAAATGTGATAAGTCTCTGATCGCAAGGAACAAAAGGACTTATGCTTCACTAAAATTAGTTAAGTATTCATGAAGTTAGGTACAATATTCATGATGGTTTTAATTTCCGCCTAACCTGCATATTCTCGAAAGCAAAGACAGGGGTATAGAATCAAAATCGTAAACGACGTGTAGTGCTGGGAGCAATTAGGGCGTCTTGGTTATTTTCTTCTCTTTTAAAAACGCCGCCGTAAAGCGAGTGTTCTTATAGTCACTTACACTTCGTCAGACATTCTTCTCACAACGTAGAGTACTTTAGTAAACGATGATGCCATCCGGAGGTACCCTGACGCCAGAAGAATGCGCAAACCACCAGCTTCTGAGTTTTTGTAAGTTCACACAGTGAGAAGGAAATTAAAGTGTCTAGAGGAGTTGTCCGCATTTAAAAGGACTAAAAAAAGAGAGCAGAAGGCGCTGTCTAAAACTCAATAAATTTGGAACTTTGATTCTGTGATATAGTAGAATATGATTACAGTAGTGCTGCAGTCCTAACACGTCGCATGCCGTTTCAACTATTAACAATATTTCTCCGTTGTGTATACCACGTAGCCTATGTGAATAAAGTAAAAGCAAACAGCGAAAGTTTTTCGCCCTTCAGCAAAGACAATTCAAATTCCGGCTCAGCGTCCACCTTCCAAAATTCTTAGAATGTTGCTTACCTTATCCTACAAAAGAAAGCAATGAGCTGGCGATGAACTTTACAATTACACGTGAACTCGCGTAGATTTAGTTAAGTGTGGCAGATAGGACATTACGTTTTTCGCAGAACTTGCAGCACGAACGTCGCTCTCAAACCAACGACCAGTTAAGGAGCTGCAAACATTGCTTATTACGATGCCGCATGAATAGACACCCCACGTAGCCGCTGTAGACCTTAAACGTTAAAGTATCTTTTTAAAACAAGAAGCTAAAATACGTACACACGAGGGGAAGTACCCTGTGAGCGTCCTTGCCGCTAATGCAGTTTGCATGCTGCACGCAGTTGGCGTATTTTGGCACGAGCGCTTCATTCGTCTAAGTGTGCATTTCACTGAAGAAATGGGAGGTCGAAAAACTGTTCTAGAAACGTAATAGCAACAACAACAACAACAAAAATATGAAAAAAAAAAAACTCCAGCTCTGCGCGCGACACGTGGCATAGTCAAAACCGTAGACTTGAGCAGCAGCTTTTTAAGAACTTGTCCCAAACCCTTTGAGAGCACTTACTGCAAGTACGGAGCACAGAAAGTAGAGCGGTTTAATGCACGCGTGCATTTGTCGAAATATGGTGTAGAACAGCGAGAAAAGAGACCGCATGTTCACCGGAGTGAAAAAGCTCCGTGTTCTTGGAGTGCTGGTGTGCAGCGAAACTGTCAGACATAACTTGCACTCTCTCGTCTGAAACTGCGAGTTTTTGAACCTGCACCAGGCCGTTCATTTTTACAATTCAGCTTCTGTTGCGCTTGCTTCCGTATAGAACGAAGTAGGTGCATAAACACCGCTGTGTCAACACTTCGAGCTCGTCCTTGCGTGCGGTGCTGCACGAAGGAGTAATAACCTTGCCGCTACCCGCAGAGTATGTATACAAGACATTCCTTCCGTTGCCAATGTATGTTTGGTTGCTAGTGGCAACAAAATGAATATAATCGCTGCATTAGGAGCGACGCCCCTTATAGCAACACCTGGTCGCTTGTCGCTCCGTCCGGCGTTCCCCCGCCGTCGCGTCTCCCGTATTATTCAATAGATGGCGCTGTCCCATAGAGATTAAAAAAAATAGAAAAACAAACAAATAAAGAATAATAAAAAATGAAGAAAATAAAAATTGAAACATAAAAGATAAAGAAATACAAATATAAAAATATATATAAAAAAGAAGAAACGGAAAAAGGAAAAATAATGAAAGCGGTGTATCGCTTTGATTAGTGCTGGGCGAAAGCACTGAACATTTCAAGGCGTAGCCATGATTGCTTCAGGAGCTTCGCCCAAGCTCTTCATCATTCACCCGTGGATATGCTGTGATTTTTTTAGAAGGACGGCTGTATATCGTAAACAAAGTAGCGTGAAGGTCTGTAATATATGTACTTTCATTGATTGATAAATGCGTGAAAAACAAGAAAATACTACTGCGGCCACACGTGAAGGAGCTTTGGCGGAAACAAAAACTTGGTTTTTCTTGCTGCCTTTGACGATTGACATTTCCCCGATATTTACTGCAAATACATAAAACAAAAACACAACAGGGACGATAGTATGTTGTGAACAACTGTTTTCAACAGTGCAACGCAATGAAATTAAAATTGAAGTTTTCTCACTCGCCCTCTTTTTTTTTTTCTACAGGCCTCGCAAAAGTGCAATATTGCTCGTGCAGCATTTTGGCCAATATTCGACGGATCTTCGCTCGAATACACCAAATATGAAGAATTTCAGTTGATAATTTATTAACAAAACAGACACAGAAAACAGCGAGCTAAGTTGTAAGGATGTATGAAAGACTTGTAGGACGCTTGAGCTTTGCCTTTAAGAGTAGAACGCGATAGGATAAACAGGCCCCGTGCACTTCGCCTTCTCAATTACTAACCTAGCTTCTGTTCTCGGTGTATGCATCAACCGTGCTGCAAAGAAACAAACGTCTGTGCGTCTAACAATGGCTGTTTCAAAACTATCCTAGAATGCCTACTACAAGTACAGTTACGCAGTGCCCACTACGCCGTAATTCTTCCCTTTGCGTATCAGCGAAGGGCCCACTACGCGTCCGTAAGGGAATGCGCAAACGTACGCCGCTGCTCACTTTGTTGATGCTATTCCTGATGATGATGATTAAAGAAGATGTCTGAGCGTTTTGTAATGGGTGGGCTTTTGAGACACCCCGTTGTTGCGCAGTCCACATGTTTTGACGCCTGGCGCGATTCTACGCTTCTGCCACGCAATATTACATACGTTATGGAGGCTCCTCCATCTACACGACACTGATATTGTCACGTGGTCGTGACGTCGACGAAGACAGCAGTCGGCGTTTGCAGAATGAAACTGTTTATTTGGCCGAACTTGTGGCCGGGAAAATGAGAACTAGAACTACAGCAATACACGCTGTACAATGATAGCGGCGAACAGGGCGTCGTCCGTCGATCAACTGACAAGCGGTCAAGCGCGTCGGCTTTTATACCGGCGCTATCGAACTTTCCAGCGATATCGCTGGTGGTTGCGCAATCTCTAGAATGAGCTCGAGCGTTCGCGTCTTGCGCGCAATCTTAACAAAATCATCTACAACAATCGTGAAGCTTCTCGAAGACTGAGGCGCGGTTTGCGCTGAGCGTTGCCGACAGCCTTTGTGGGCGAATGCAGCAAAAGTGATAAGAAACGTACGTGGCAATGCCCCCCTCTGAAAAAGCATCGTCCCGATGCTTAAAAACAGAACATGGATACATGCAGTACTAAAGAAAACTAAGCACACAAACATTAGAGTCCTCAGGTGAGTTAACGAGCATAGTACGGTTTAAGGCGCACCACATGCACGACCTCTGGTCGAGCTCGGCGCCTCTGAGAGTTCGTGATGCCGTCGGGGACAACCTCGTAGTCGAGTGCGCCGAGACGTCGAAGTACCCTGTACGGTCCGAAGTATCGTCGAAGAAGCTTCTCGCTCAGTCCGCGTCTTCGTATTGGCGTCCAGACCCAGACACGGTCGCCGGGCTGGTACTCCACGAAGCGTCGTCGAAGATTGTAGCGACGGCTGTCGGTGTGCTGCTGGGTCTTGATGCGCAGGCGGGCGAGCTGTCGAGCTTCTTCGGCACGTTGTAAGTAAGCGGCGGCGTCGAGGTTTTCTTCGTCGGTGACGTTCGGTAGCATGGCGTCGAGTGTCGTCGCCGGGCTCCTTCCGTAGACCAACTTGTACGGCGTCATCTGCGTCGTTTCTTGGACGGCCGTGTTGTAGGCGAAGGTCACGTACGGAAGGACGGCATCCCACGTCTTGTGCTCAACGTCGACGTACATGGCCAGCATGTCGGCGATTGTCTTATTTAGACGCTCGGTGAGGCCATTGGTCTGCGGGTGGTAGGCGGTGGTGCGGCGGTGGCTCGTCTCGCTGTATTTGAAAATCGCCTGAGTTAGGTCCGCAGTAAAGGCGGTACCTCTGTCTGTGATAAGGACCTCTGGGGCGCCATGTCGCAAGACGATGTTCTCCACGAAGAATTTGGCTACCTCGGCGGCGCTGCCTTTGGGCAAGGCCTTTGTCTCGGCGTAGCGGGTGAGGTAGTCAGTTGCTACGACGATCCACTTATTGCCGAAAGTCGACGTCGGGAACGGCCCCAGTAGGTCCATCCCGATTTGCTGGAACGGCCGGTGAGGTGGTTCGATTGGCTGCAGAAGTCCCGCTGGCCTAGTCGGCGGTGTCTTCCGTCGCTGGCAGTCTCGGCAAGTCTTAACGTAGTGGGCGACGTCGGCAGCAAGGCGTGGCCAGTAGTATTTTTCCTGTATTCTGGCGAGCGTGCGGGAAACACCAAGGTGTCCAGCCGTCGGGTCGTCGTGTAGGGCCTGTAGGACTTCTGGTCGCAATGATGAGGGCACGACAAGAAGGTATTCGGTTCGAAGTGGCGAGAAGTTCTTCTTCAGGAGAACGCCGTTCCGTAAGAAAAACGACGGCAGTCCTCGCTTGAATACCTTCGGAACAACGGCGGTCTTGCACTCGAGGTACTCCATAAGGCCTCCCAGTTCCGCGTCGGCTCGTTGCCTTTCGGCGAAGTCATCGGTACTTATAGCTCCTAGGAAACAGTCATCGTCGTCGTCTTGCGGCGGCGCGTCGACGGGGGCACGAGACAGGCAGTCGGCGTCGGAGTGTTTTCGTCCGGACTTGTACACGACGGTTATGTCGAATTCTTGAAGCCTCAAACTCCATCGTGCGAGACGACCTGAAGGGTCCTTCAAGTTAGCTAGCCAACATAAGGCGTGATGGTCACTGACAACTGTGAAGGGCCTGCCATAGAGGTAGGGGCGAAACTTTGACGTAGCCCAGATGATGGCAAGGCATTCCTTTTCTGTTGTGGAATAGTTGGCCTC
Organism: Rhipicephalus sanguineus; assembly: GCF_013339695.2. Taxonomy (NCBI): domain Eukaryota; kingdom Metazoa; phylum Arthropoda; class Arachnida; order Ixodida; family Ixodidae; genus Rhipicephalus; species Rhipicephalus sanguineus. The sequence continues at coordinate 91,950,117 of NC_051182.1, read as the reverse complement.
TGCCTTGGATAGTGACCGGCTAGCATAACTGATGACCCTTTCCTGCCCGTCAGTCTTCTGCACAAGGACGGCGCCGAGTCCTACGCTGCTTGCGTCGGTGTGGATTTCCGTATCGGCGCAATCGTCGAAATGCGCAAGTATGGGTGGCGTCTGCAGGCGTCGTTTAAGTTCTTGAAAGGCTTGCACTTGCGCCGTTTCCCACCTGAATTCCACGTTAGCCTTCGTGAGAAGCGTCAGTGGTTCGGCGATTCGTGAAAAGTTTTTGACGAAGCGTCTGTAATAGGCGCAATAAGCCGAGAAATCGGCGCACGGCCTTCTTGTCGGTGGGTGGCGCGAAGTCGGCGATGGCAGCTGTTTTCCGCGGGTCTGGGCGCACTCCAGACTTGCCGATCACATGACCCAGAAACAAGAGCTCGTCATACGCGAATCGGCACTTTTCTGGCTTCAAGGTCAGTCCCGAGGTCTTGATTGCTTGAAGTACTGCCTCAAGCCGCCGGAGATGCTCGTCGAAGGTCGAGGAAAACACGACGACGTCGTCCAAATACACAAGGCACGACTGCCACTTCAATCCGGCCAGTACGGTGTCCATGACGCGCTGGAACGTCGCAGGTGCCGAGCAAAGTCCGAAAGGCATGACCTTGAACTCAAAGAGGCCGTCGGGTGTTATAAAAGCGGTCTTTTCTCGGTCTCTTTCGTCTACTTCGATCTGCCAGTAGCCGGTCTTGAGGTCCATCGACGAAAAGTACGTCGCGTTGTGAAGTCGATCAAGGGTGTCGTCTATCCTTGGGAGGGGGTACACGTCCTTCTTCGTGATCTTGTTCAGGCGCCGGTAATCAACGCAGAAGCGCAGTGTCCCGTCCTTCTTCTTCACTAACACCACTGGTGACGCCCAGGGACTCTTGGACGGCTGGATGATGTTGTCGCGTAGCATCTCGTCGACTTGTCTCTTTATCGCGTCGCGCTCTCGAGTCGAAACTCTGTAGGGGCTCTGACGGAGTGGTCGAGAATTTTCTTCTGTTAGAATGCGATGCTTAGCAAGGGGCGTCTGTCGGACCCGCGATGACGAGGAGAAACAGTTCTTGTATTGCAGGAGCAGCGTTTTGAGCTGGTCTTTCTTGACCTTCGGAAGGCTCGGGTTAACGTCGAAATCTGGTTCGGGACCTCGATTCGTCGAAACAGGTTCGGCAGCATCGAAGAGGGCGAAAGCATTGCTGGTGGCCACACATTCGTCGATGTAGGCAACGGTCGTACCAATGTTGAGGTGCCTATATTCGTGGCTAAAGTTCGTCAACACTACCTTTGCTTTACCATGACGCAGCTCGGCTATACCTCTTGCGACGCAAACCTGACGGTTCAGAAGTAGGTGCTGATCGCCCTCGATGACACCTTCAAGGTCTGCGGGTTCTTCGGTGCCGACGGAAATAATGACGCTGGAGCGCGGCGGAACGGTCACCTGCTCTTCTATCACATTCAGTGCATGGTTCCGTGGCGTCGCGTGGGGCGGTAGCGCTTTGTCTGAGGTTAGTGTTATCGACTCAGACCTCAGGTCGATGACGGCGCCGTGGTCACTTAGGAAGTCTATTCCAAGTATCACATCTCTGGAGCAGTTTTTTAGGATTACAAAGCTCGCAGGATAAGTCTGGTTATTGATGGTGACTCTCGCCGTGCAGACACCAATCGGCGTTATCAGATGACCTCCAGCGGTCCGGATCTCGGGGCCTTCCCAAGCAGTCTTAACTTTCTTCAACTTTGCTGCGAACGGCCCACTGATGACGGAATAGTCGGCTCCAGTATCGACGAGAGCGGTGACGTAGTGGCCGTCGATCAGAATGTCGAGGTCGCTAGTCCGCCGTCTTGCGTTGCGGTTATGTCGCGGCGTCGGGTCACGGCTACGTCGGTTTGCACCGCTGCTTCCGCGTTGCGTCGTCAGGTCTGCTTCCGGTCGCAAAGTTTCGTCTTCAGGACGTCGTTCGGCGTGCGGCGGGGGCTCGGAACTTCGTCGTGGCGTCGTCGACGACGGCGGAGGATCTTCAGCATTTCTTCGTTCAGCAACCGCACCTCCATCGGTTGCTGCCCTTAGTTTTCCGGATACGGGCTAGGCGACCGGCCCCGGTTTGGGCCAGTGTACTGCCGGCGGTGCGGTGACATGTAACGGCCGGGCGACGGCGAGCGGGAAGGTCGTCGTGCTTGCCACTGTGTTCCGGTGAGGTAGTCGTCGATGTCGCGAGGCCGTTCGCCTGGCTGCGGGCGCGGCGCGTTGACGGCGAATCCGCGTAGCCCCATCTGACGGTACTGGCAGCGGCGGTACGTGTGGCCTGCCTCCCCGCAGTGGTAGCAGAGCGGGCGGTTGTCAGGGGCGCGCCAGACATCGGTCTTCCTCGGAGTATAGCGCTGGCCGACAGGTGGGCGGTAGGGCGTCGGTGGCGGCGGCGGCGTCTGGCCGACAGGTGGACGGTAGGGCGTCGGGGGCGGCGGCGGCGTCTGGCGACGGTACTGCGGCGGTGTGTCGTCTCGGCGTGGGCGTGGAGGAGCAGCATGACGGCGGGCTGCTGCAGCATAGCTCATAGCTTCCGGCTCAGGTTGCGACGGTGCAGCAACTCCTAGCGAATGCTGAAGTTCCTCGCGAACGACGTCGGCTATGGAATGGACCTGGGGTTGCGATGCAGGAAACATCCTTCGCAGCTCTTCGCGTACGACCGCCCTGATCGTCTCCCGTAGGTCGTCGGAACCCAGCGCATGTGCTTCCCCGTAGTTCGTCGTCGGCATGCGGCGGTTGTACTGCCTAGTGCGGATTGCTAGTGCCTTTTCGATTGTGGTGGCCTCCGAAACGAATTCCGAGACCGTCTTCGGTGGGTTGCGCACAAGTCCGGCGAAAAGTTCTTCCTTCACTCCCCGCATCAGGAATCGAACTTTCTTTTCTTCGGACATGGCGGGGTCGGCATGGCGAAAGAGGCGAGTCATTTCTTCGGTGTACAGTCCGATGTTCTCATTGGGGAGCTGTACACGGGTCTCGAGAAGGGTTTCAGCCCTTTCTTTCCGGATGACGCTCGTGAAGGTGTCGAGAAATCTGGTGCGAAAGAGGTCCCATGATGTTAGCGTGGACTCTCGATTCTCGAACCAGGTTCTTGCGCCATCTTCAAGGGCGAAGTAGACATGGCGTAGCTTCTCGTTGCAGTCCCAGTTGTTGAACGTGGAAACCCGGTCGTATGCCTCCAGCCAGCTTTCTGGATCCTCGCATGGTGATCCGCGGAATGTCGGCGGCTCCCTCGGTTGGTGCATGACGACCGTTGTAGGCGCCCCAGCGGTTGTCATTGTGGCTGTTGTCTTCTTCGCTGTGATCCTGGTGTTGTCCGGTAGGGGTTCGTATTCGGGGGGTAGTCCTTTCTGCCGGCGGCTGGTTCGAGGATCCGGGTTGTCCTTAGAGTCGTCTTCTTCGCGGCTTGAGCTTGGGTCAGCGCTCCGCGGTGGCGTCCGGATCATGAAGCAGCACCTCCACCAGATGTCACGTGGTCGTGACGTCGACGAAGACAGCAGTCGGCGTTTGCAGAATGAAACTGTTTATTTGGCCGAACTTGTGGCCGGGAAAATGAGAACTAGAACTGCAGCAATACACGCTGTACAATGATAGCGGCGAACAGGGCGTCGTCCGTCGATCAACTGACAAGCGGTCAAGCGCGTCGGCTTTTATACCGGCGCTATCGAACTTTCCAGCGATATCGCTGGTGGTTGCGCAATCTCTAGAATGAGCTCGAGCGTTCGCGTCTTGCGCGCAATCTTAACAAAATCATCTACAACAATCGTGAAGCTTCTCGAAGACTGAGGCGCGGTTTGCGCTGAGCGTTGCCGACAGCCTTTGTGGGCGAATGCAGCAAAAGTGATAAGAAACGTACGTGGCAATATAGTGTTTTTTTTTTCGAAGCAGCTTGAAGTAATGCCATGCTGTGTGGTAGAACACCTGCTTTCCACACAGAAGTGCCTTCTGTTTGATTCTCATTGGAGCCGAATATTTTTCTTATTTGTTTTATTTGCATCTTTCTCGATTTTTCGCTCACGGATAACGCTGATTTTTCGCTTATAGCTCCCGACGCCGACGCCGACACCAGAATTTCTGCGAAAGGAGCTCTTTCACGCTATCGCGTTAAAACTTCAGTCGTTCCCGAAGCTTAACAGCGCTAAACAGTCGCACATTGAATTTAACGTCAAGAAATATGAATAGATGTGGTCATTCCGTACTAATGTATGTCCTTCATATTTACTTGATAACATTTCTTTAGAGAGCGTAAGAGCGTACAATAATAATAAGTAAAGCTAATACGGACAGGAATATCTTCGCAATAGGTTTTCGCTAGCACCAGTGTCACTTAACCAAATGTTATACACGCCATATATTGGTTTACATTAGAATATACACCGTCAATACGGGAACAACATCATGCCATCTCGTCTGCCTCGAAAGTGACCGGAACCACTCCCGCTCATTTCATACAAATTTCCATCATACGGCACGCGTAAACCCAATCAATGCTGCGCTGTACCTCTATACCCTTTTAGCCCATAGGAAACAATCACGCTGATGCTTGTCATAATATCTTCAACAAGAAGGCCGTGCCTCGGCCAGTGTATATTAATGCGGAACCATTATTTTGCTTACGTTGAGGTCATACGTGGTCCTCGTATATTTCTTGCTGTGGCACACAAACACACTCACACTCATGTTTCCCATTTTTTCCCCTAAAACCTTGAATGAATGAAACCCTCTGCATTGCCTGTTGTTTGCATAACTAATCCTGATCTATTCAAAGCTGCTTCAGTTATCCACTTATAATCATGCAACTCGATCGGAGTAGTGCATCATGACACTTTTCGTAAATGTCTAAGCGCGACATTTCCAAAGCAGGTACATTTCCGGCAGGGACCGGCGGCAAGTTATCTTTTCGTCCACTTTACTTTCTTCACATTTATATCCTAATTACAAAAAATAACATCCCCTATACGTTCCTTGGCATTATTGTCTGTCAGTTCTCGTTATTTTGTGTCTAACAAAGAAAAATGAGCCCTAAAAGTAATCTTTCCTTCATTCATCGCGAGGGTCTCGTTCTGGCAGACTTTATGCTTTCACGTAGTATGCGAGGGATTATTGGTCAGATGCCAGCTTGTAAAAAATTCACGTGCTACGTGACGCCAACGGGCAGAAAACAGTGTTCCGCACTCGCGCCATGGCTGTGATCGGCTCTCACTAAAACTCCTATATTCAGGTGCGCATATATACCCCATAAAGTGTACGGGAGGATGACCGCCACTATAGCTCAGTGGTGGAGCATCGAACGCGTTATTCGAAGATCGCAGGTTCGGTCCGTGCCGGCGGCAACTTATCTTTTCGCCCACTTTACTTTCTTAATATTTATATCCTAATTACTACAAATATCATCCCCTATACTTTCCTTGCAATTATTGTCTGATAGTTCGCAATAATGAAATGAGAAAGCGGAAAAGCGAAGAAACAAACTGTAACAATACCGGCACCAAACGCAATGCCGCCGTTTCGCTTGGACGATTTTAACAAAGTTAATAAAGAACAGCACCAATAATTTACAGCAGCATTCGCATGACAAGCAATACGTCAGTTTCAGCAGTTCAATATTCAATCCTACAAATGCAGTTCAAGGGCTTCATTAAAATTTTCTGCTTCCCAAACGAATACGGGAAGATTGTTCCAGACCGAAACACTGGAAAGAAAAAAAAAACTCTGTTTGCATGCCTGTGTTTTCGCAAAAATATGTTGTAGCGTGTGTTTGTGAGTGTTGCGTGTTGCTCTTCCTGTAGTGGGCTTTATATATGAAGGTGCCGGCATATTTAGTACTTCATTTGAAGTATTGTGCAAGAATTTGAGTCGGCTAAGTTTTTCTGTGGACAGCGAATGTGGGTATGTTATGAGCTTTCATGATTTGAGGTGTTGAATCTAGTAGTTTCTGTTTATTCAATAGAAATATGAAGGCTTTCTTTGGCAACCGTTCTAAGCTATGTATATCTCATCTTTAATGTACGAATCCAATAAAGCGGATGGATACTCGAATTTAGGTGTGATGATAGCATCATACGCTTCAAGTTTAACATTCACAGTTGCCTTTGCAAGCTTTCTTATTAAATAACGAATTTCCAAAAAATATGACCTGCAAATTGACGAAATATGTGCCCACCATGTCAAATCGCTAGGAGTAATCCCTACATACTTATACTCTGTTACTGATTACTTGTGGGAACCATGTATATATAGGGAAACGCACTAGGATTAGTTTCTCGAGTGATATTCATGAACATTGTTCTATCAACGTTAAATTTCATGTCCCATGCTGTGCACTAGCATGCAATGTGGCGAAGGGTTTGCTGTAATGTGTCATGTTCTTCAGAGCATGTTATTTTTTTACACATCAACCTACCGCAAAATGTTTAATAGACACTGAGTCAGCGATTGTTCACGTTAAATCATTTATATATATATTAGGAAATATAGTGGCCCCCAACCTTCGCCGCGGCTGCAACTTCCCAGAGCGACGACCTGACTCTTTGGGACGTTCTCGTGGAGAATGTTTGCCTCGAAATTGGGGTCGTGTCTGCCGTCGGCGGCAGATGGTCCCAGGCTGTGTTTTATATGCTAGCCTTCACCGATATCGCTCGTGGCACTCAGTTGAAAAGAACAAAGGAAGCCTCAAAGGCTCTGTCACAGTGAGTTCCGGTAAATAAGTCTGCACATTACGATCTCCAAGAACCGAGTTTCCTCGTCTGTGCTTTATAAACGCAACTCGAACTTATAGGTTTCTTATCTAGAAACAAATACCAGATAAATACACAAAAAAACCTTTCGTTAGATCTCACGCATTGTCGGAATTGATTTCATGCGAAGCCGTCAGCGAGCAGCGGCGTATGCCCAATTTTTTGGCTTTGAGCCAAGTCTTACGAAATACATCGAAGTATTGCTGCACTTTAAGCAGTTGCGTGCATATCGTGCGCTTACTAGGCACTTTACTGCACTGGTTTCTGAAGAATATCTCATTGTCCGACGTAACGTCGGCCCTCAAGTTAAAGCAGAGACGTTACTTTTATCGAAACGAATTGTAAAGAGCGTTCGTTAGCGCATTCCTCCAGAGACGAGGAGCGCTACACTTTAGCTTGTTAACAAATAGGAGTATATAAATATAAAGTTTGATGCACGGTTAAAAAGCGCATAGCCAACATTGAAACGACAACTGATGTTAGGCAAGGACCTACACTAAAACTGATATTAGGCAGCCCTTGGTGCAACAGATCCTAGTTCACGATCTGTACCACGTTGTTGCTGGCTAAGAGTCGTTGCAGCACGTTTTTCAGCGTTTATCTGCTAAACGAAAATGCCAATGGGTTCAGTGTTATAAGTGTCTATTTTGGCAGTTCGTGTTGGTATACATTGCGAATCGCCCGTGGCGCGTATCGGCATACTATCAGCCGTGGCATGCGTGTATGCACCACACTTGACAGGGGGAAACGGTGTCATAATGTACGCGGCAGGCATGTGACGTTTTATTCATGCCACGACCTCTCAGTCATGTTCGTCATACACTCAAGCCCTACAGCGAGAATTGCGGTATATGCAAAGCTAAGGAGGCGACATCTAGAGCACAGAGACATTGGCGGGCACATTAGATAGATAGATAGATAGATAGATAGATAGATAGATAGATAGATAGATAGATAGATAGATAGATAGATAGATAGATAGATAGATAGATAGATAGATAGATAGACAGACAGACAGGCAGGCAGATAGATAGATAGATAGATAGATAGATAGATAGATAGATAGATAGATAGATAGATAGATAGATAGATAGATAGATAGATAGATAGATAGATAGATAGATAGATAGATAGATAGATAGATAGATAGATAGGAACGGACAAGCTGCTTTTGGCGTTCAAGGGAAAGATAACGGAGCACGAAACTGATAATAACTCGACCCATATTTATTTTCACTCGTAGTAAACGGTACGTAGCGGACGATAATCACCAAATATTTTGTTTCGCTTTTTCGCTAGCGCTCATGTTTAAAGCGCAAGCAGAATCGATCACTTGTGTTTAAGTCTCTCACCGAACGGACGCCATAAACGCCACGCGGGCGGACGCCACAAATCAAGCACGCGTTGCATCTACAGTTCCGCTGTAAGAGACAACGCTGGCGAAAAGCATGCGCGTTCATATCCCCAAAGCGCCAAAACACCTTCACGATCTCTTCGTCTCGCTCGAGGTCCACGAGCGAAAAAGATTAGGTGCGTGATGATTATAACAAAGATGCTAACAGTATGTGTCTAGCGTGCGTGAGAAATCTACTGTCGTATATATTGTGGTGCAAACGACTACTGGTGGTGCCCTACTTCACGGGCTATTCGTTTCAGCGAAGGCTCCTTTCTCGAAGTGGAAATTTTTTTATGAGTGTTGGAAGCCTCAACAGTTTACCTGATTCGTCTTCCACGTAGCCACAAGAAAAAAAAAGTCACAGTTTCGCCGCAAGGGCGAAGCAATGAATGAGATAGCAAGAAACTAATGCTATACGAAGTGAGGCTCGCCAATGGATACTCTCAGTTTGAACAGCGCTCCTGTTGCAAAGGCGACCGAAGCAGCGAAGCAAACTAGCGTGCTTCAAGTGTCGAGCTGTGACACTTGATAGTTCGCGCTCATCGTCTGTTTGTTCGTTTAGCGGCGTCCCTTCAGCTCGAGTGACTTTCGTACGCTCCGTAACATGAGCGCGGACACCACGGTGAAAGCTTGAAACAACCCTCTTCCCCTCACCGCCAGAAAACCGCGCGAGCAGACAGCGGAAGGGCAAGGTTCTCCCTGCGCAATGAGAAGAAGCGAGCGAGCTCGCCGACGACTTTTAAATGCGCCCGTCGTGCTCCTAGCGCCATCTCGCTGGTAATAAAGAAACGCTTATAAGCGCCGGCCGTCTCCGAGTCCGTCCAGCGGTAAAGGGTGTGTATATAACGCTCGCCGTTAGCTACGTGGAGGATCTACGTTTCGTGGCGTAGCGGTTGGCGCCGCTCGCTGCGGAGCAAGAGGTCCCTGGTTCGATTCCGCGCTTCGGAAGCATTTTTCTGAATTATTTTTCTTTGCGGATCTTTTATATATATACATACTTATACATATACGGTGCATGCCGGCGACGGTGACGACAAAATTCAGCCGAGACTGTCCATATAATTGCTATCGCAATCAAACTTGGAGGATGCTTGATCTTCGCTTTCAAGAGTAGAACGAGATAGAGTAATCGGACCGTGTTCATATTGCCTTCCCAATTGCCTGTCTCGCTTCGCTTCTCGGTCGACTCGTAAACGGTGCCGCATAGAAAGCCAAAGTGCGGACGCCCTCCTCCTCCTCCTATAATCATGCATTCGACGCGAGGTGAGGAAGCGCGGCGAGGTGAGCGCGCCATTGGGATCTTTGCGCCATCTCGCGGGGCTATAGTCAAGCTTCTTGCACGCACCTCCGAGGCGTGCGTACCAGCAGTTGCAAATTGTGTATATAACTAGCTCGCCGTTAGTATGCTAAAAGATATACACGTGGTGGCCGAATGGCTAAACGCATCGCGCTACTGAGCGAGGGGTCGCAGGTTAGAATGCCCGGTCTCACTCGACACTGAAGATTTTTTATTATTTTTTATTTGCATCGACCTCGAGTTTTCGCTGACGGACAACGCTGATTTTTTGCTCACGGACAACGACGGCGCCGCCGCCGACACCGACACTGGAATTTCTGCGAAACGAATTCCCGCGAAGATCATTCTGGCCGAACCTATATGCATTTATTCATTTACAGCATCGCCGGGGCCCTCTTGCGATGACATTATATAGGAGGGTAGGACACACACACACAAAATAGAAAACAAAAGAGGCAAAAACAATAACGGCGCTCGAACTATATGTTGCGTAAAAAATGTAAGATATTTAAACCATGAAATTATTACATCTTGATATCAGAAGCATGAAATATATCTCAAATATGAAATTTCGACATGAAGTATGTTTACAGAATAAGTACATAAGAGGAGTGCATATATGCAGGAATACTTGAAAACCACTTCCGACTGTACAAAGTATATTAGTATGTACATATCAAAACAGGTAGTGATATCTAACCTGCTAGGTGGAACCGTTTTCATGCAACAGGATTTAAAAGGGTAGTAAGTTAGTTTCAGTTGCTATGGGTGACGCTAGGATATTCCATTCAATTATTGTGCGCGATGTAAATGATTTAGCATAGAGAGATGAGCTGCAAGTTCCGCGTGCTACTCTGTTATCGTGGTCACGGCGCAGAACAGAACGAGTGCAGGGGTGGTGAAAAGAAGTCGTCGATGATGGTAGAGATTCTCTTTTTGGCCCGCTACTGCTACAGTTTGTGTAGACGTGGCCAAGTACAAAGGAAATGACAATATGATCCAACGAATAATAACTGTAGTGATTTAACATCCCAAAACCACGATATGTATATGAGGGACGCCGTATTGGAGGGCTCCGGAAATTTCGACCACCTGAGGTTCTTTAACGTGCACCTAAATATAAGTGCACCGGCCTGAAGCGTTTTCGCCTCCATAGAAAGCTCGGCAGGGATCTGATCCCACGACCTTCGGGTGAGCAGTCGAGCACCATATCAACTTGACCACCCTGGCGGGTATGATCCTATGTCACGGCACCAATGTCATGTGCAGCAAGAGGTGCGTAAATGGCACGCCATGCATGGGTTGTCATGAATGGCATCAATCGCGACAAGTCGTTGCACTCCTTTCTTGAGCTGGGAGATTTGTGAATGTGCGCGACATAACACAAATGTCAGGGTATGACGTACACCCGTGAGCAAAAGTATACGGACCGCGGAAGTGCGAGCCGAAATCGCTTTCTACGCCGTCTAGTCGCGAGCCATGTGCGGCCTAGACCATTGCTTTGACGGGATAGCTGTCGAGAATATTACTCTGATGGAATTTGTCAGAGAAATGCTCTCGACGGCAAACGGCTCGCCACTATACGGCGCAAACGACAAAAGGTATACGGACGGCAATGGCCGGTATACTTTTCCTCATGGGTGTACATTCCATGCCATGTACCACATTTACTCGCACAAAACTAGCACTAGTTGGCGAAACGCGGGCAAGTGTTGTAATGTGCATGACAAAATTACAGTAATTAATGACATGTCATGACACGAATGACAAAATGTTTTTGCTGGGATATATTTAGGCCTCTACATGCTTGAAAAAAACATGACAGACATAACATGGCAAACATCCACTGGAGTTTGCCATATTTACTAGCATACAGGCAACGTGAGTCAATAAACTGTTGGTTAGTGTGGTGCCTATATCGTTGTGTAGCTGGTTAACAACAATACATATTGTAGGCTAAGAGGTGGCGAGTGTAGGCTAAGAGGTGGCGAGTGTAGGCTAGTGTGCTCCTTGCTGACCGCTCCGTATGACATCTATCGACATGGTGGGCAGCTTTTCTTGCAAAAACGAGGAACCGATGAAATGTAGAGGGGATAAAAAAACGGCTCTCGAATGCTTTCACAACCATGGCTTCCCGCAGCTTGTTTCACCCCTTTTATTGTTCTTGATCGGTTAAAGCAAATCATTCCGGCGTCGTATCCTATAGACCTATACTCTATGTTTGTGAACAGCGGTAAGTGCCGTCAGTATATTTAGGGCCCTTGTAACGACGTCGCGACGCGTAGGCTCCGCCCAGCGGGCCAAACTCGAAGCTCCCTACCGCCCTCTATGATCACGTGACAACTGGCACAGCAGGTGCAAAAGCTGCCTCCGAGCACCGCGCGTTGAGGCGCCTCCCACATTTTTACAAGTGGCGGCCGCAACAAAGTAAGTTGCAGTGGCTGTAAGAGGGACACTGAAATGGACATATAAGAGCCATGTTGACGTGCAGCTCTAGCTATGAGAACCTCATCAAAACATGAGGTATCTTAACGGCGGGAACGCGACTCATTTGCGAAATATAATCGCCGTTGCGGCAGTCTTGGTCACGCGTGTACATTGCCGCCGTTAACACATCGTTAGGAATCGTTACGGTTAATTCTCGCATATAACAAATGTGCCGGGAATGTTATCGATGCAAACGTCAAGGGCCATCTCGGCGACACTTTTATCCGTGCTACGCTGGCGATTATGCTTCAACTACAAGCTGTTGATAATGCGGTTACGTAACTGTCAAGTCCGCCAACCGCGGCTCTATCCGTACGCTCAAGTCGAGACCGCGAAATGCGTGCAGCCCGTAAACACACTCGGTAAGTTTCCCGAGTGTTGTTTTTCTGTGAATTCTGACAGACGTGGAAATATGGTGAAGGGCATCGGAGCCAGAACAGCCCTGTCCTATACACTTGTGTCAGGTGTGTCAACTCAGCCGCATACGATTTGGAAAAGCATAGTCGAAGTCATCATTTCATTCACTGCCGAGTTAATGAACCATGCCCACGCAGAAAGAAACACATGCGCCATGACAAAGAATCACTATAAAGACACGTTCTTTTTTCAGTGGCTATGTAACGGCTCCCACTGGTCATGTGACGCGAATAATGACAATGTGGCCACAGAAAACGCAGCAGGCTGTTTTGTGTGGCCACATTGTTAATGCCAGAGCTTTTGCCGTGTTCCGCTGTATGGTGCAAGAGCTACGTGGTACTGCCACAAGAGCGTTGGAATTTGCAGGAATAGCATAGGTCCAACAAACAAGCTGCGGGGCAAACCATATTCACTTGACGATATACCTGGGTTGAAAAAAGACAGTTACGAATTCCGTGCCAGGTGATGTACCGTTATTCACGCCGTTATTACCAAACTGGAACGAACCCCGAAAATATATCGAAATCTCTTTGTCCACCTCCTGCCAATCCTACCCGCCGAGTCCAATCGCTACCTTCTACCGGTACAACATCGTCATCAAGGCACACACCATAATATAAAGAAAAAGGAGAGCACCATAGAAACCGTGCATTACATACACAGCGGAAAGCTGCAAGGAGAAGCCCTCAAAAAGAAGTTTATCGATTATATTCAAGAGTGGCACGACGTTCGGGAACAAGAGAAATGAAGCGACAAGCTAGACAGCTATGTTCATTCTGCAGAAGTCCGCAGAGACTTCCGAAATTTGCTGCAGTGGTGGAAGTCTGAGAACTACGACTGCCGACGTCTTCACAATTCGCAAGGCAGATTTTGTGCTCCCCTGCGGCTAGCGCAAGCAATTCAAGAAACTGTAGCATGGCAGGATATCTTATGCAACAGAGCATGACGTGCTTACTGCCGGAATGTCTTGATAATTTGACTTCTCGCACAATATCATGTGATGAAATGATCTGCAAACTATGCCACAAAAAACTTATTGAATTCCATTTTCATTTATTGATGCCCTCAAGACCAAAGGCACTACAGAGGGGAGAGAATTAAAAAATGGAAGTAAAAGCAAACCAGATACGCAGCAAACAATAAATAACGATGCAAGTTCTTCGGCCCTACAGACTGTGTATACTAGAAGTGGGGTGATATATGAAAATAATGCAATAACAAATAGTTTTTTTTTTCGTCCTTTCGGTTCTTTACACGTATTTCCAAAAGTGCACGTGGTGAACGGCGTTATTTATAGTTTTAAAGCTGAGCTGTTATGTTTGAAGTCTGCCATATGTGTCGTAGAAAGAAAATTATCACCATCATGAGCCGCCATGCGCTCTCTTCGTCCTCTTCTTGATGTCTGCTTCGCTCCCACAACATGTGCGCCAATTTGTCCGGCGTGAGACGCAAGAATTCTCATTAGCGAGAGAACCAGTACAGGGCGAGAAAGAGAGCGAGAAAGAAACAGAAAGATTCGTGGCGAAAAATTTCTTTGCGAGGCGGGAGTCGAACCCGCATACCCACTATCCGAAGAAGAGCGTACCAACCATTCGGCTATTGAGGCACGCTAGCATAGAATAGCATGGCCTTGTAAAGTATAGTATAGCAAGGGCGGTGGGAAAGGGAAGTGAGGCTGAGGAGTGGGGAAAGGAGAAGGGGAGGACAAGTACAAAGCAAGAAAGAGAGAGAGAGTGAGAGCAAAAGAAAGAAGAAAGAGATAGGAGGCGAGAGAACGAGTGCAGAGAAAGAGAAAGAGACAGGGAAATAGACATAGAGAGAAAGAGATAGCAAGAAACAGGCACAAAAAGATAGAAAAGAAAGAGAGAGAGGGAGCACAGGCATGTATAGCAAGGGGTGGTAAAGAGAGGTGAGAGGGTAAAAGCTTAGCCATGCCAGGACCAGCTAGGTGCCCAGCACCTCTGCTGTCCCCAGCCTTGCGCGACTTAGTGTAAGCTGCTCTAATGTTTATCTGGGTTAGCGTATTTACAACAAAGGTAATAAATTTGGCTTTCTTCCTGTATTTCTCTTGCCGTGGCAAGGTGCTACTATGCTGAAGACAAGGGCTACATATCCAAAATGATGCACGACTGGGTTTGATGGTAGAGCATGCTTTCCATTTCAATGGAGAGTCCAATAAAAACAAAGGGAAGATGGCGTTCTGTTCTTTGTCTCCTCTGTTCTTACTGTACTCCCTGTTGAACCTGAACTCATGCTACAAATCACTTGATATAATATCTGCTACTGAACGCTCTTGATGATTCCAATTGCATCTGTAAAAAATATGCACAGTGTACCGCTGCCGAATAAGAGCTCATCGTACCAGTATGTGCGGTCAGCTGTTCCCACAGCGAGGCCCTTTTGCCAAGGAATTACCGTAGATTACAGCTTAATTGTTAGCGTAACATGCGCCAACAAAACGTAGATATTTGCTACTTAAAAAGCCTTGCTGTAGATTTCATGTTCGGGGAACACCACCTGGATTTTTGGCTCGAGCCCCTGTCGGGTCCGATCTGAACTCGGGCCGGGCAGGGTAGGTGAAATTCTTTCTCGGGTTCCGGCCGGGCCTGGGTCTCGCTTTTGAGCCACCGGGCCGGGTTCGGGCGGGTAAACTTCAACGCGTGTCGTGACCGGGCCGGGCCGATAATCACGGCCCGTGCAGGGCTCTAAACTGAGCTCCGTACTGTCACTAAATCTTGAACGCTTGTGATTGAGTAATTTCGACATTGAAAACAATCTTACGCTGCGGCTTCATGCAAAGAATGAAAACCCCAGTGGGGGGCATGTGCAAATAGCCATACTTCATATGTGCGTCTCTCTCGCAGGGGCAAAGAAGTTCATCGACAGCATGCTGAACCCGGAGGCTATGAAGAGCATCGGCGTCAAGCCCTGGAACGTTACGTTCCCTCCGTGCGCCAAGGCAGGAAGTCAGTGGAGTGAGGAGTACATCGCGTGCCTGTTCGAGCACTTCGCACAGACAGTGTGGCATATCTGTTGCACCGTGGCCATGGGCGCGCACCCCGAGGCAGTGGTGGATGAACGCCTGAGCTTCGCATGGCTACAGCTGTATGCATGGGTCTTGGGGGCCCGTGCGGCATTGCGGTGGGCGAGGGGGTGGTAGCTTGTGGGAGGCCCCTCTTGGTACCAATGGCTGCATGTACGCGTCTGGTCAGTGAGCGGACGGATGTCCCGTCGCTGGCACATCGTGCTGTCAGCGGGTTTCTTTTGTGCAACGTGGGCACTAAACCGTGCCGCGCTCCTCCGCATCCCACAGTCAGCCTCGTTGATGTATTCAAGTGCGCCTATGCGGGCTGTTAGGGGTGGGTAAGAACGTGTTTGTGAGGCTCGCAGACGCTAAAGCACACTCTCGACTCTGCAATGTGGCGCCCTTGACTATAAAAGTTTACTGCACGATATTAACGAGCCGATTTATGCTGATTTCAGAGAGTCCAATTGTCGGAACGATGGTATTTTGACTCAGAGCTGGATATCTCAATCATTTGATCACGAGACGAGTTCAGTAATGCATTTTGTCGACCAATAAACTTGTGAATTTCTTCACAGGTTGCCCTCCAAGGACCCAACGGATAAAGGCTCTCAGTGCAGTAAAAAATGAATACAGTTAGGAAACCCCCCTATTCATCGGAACTCAGCTGCGCAACACCACTCCACACTGCAAAACCACTAACAATTGCACTGCTGGCGTGAGCATATGCATAGCTGTCATACGCGAGTGTTAGACGCCTCCGAAAAAATTCTTAGACAACTCCACGTGAAAGAAGTTTTCGACACGTTTTAGCAAAGCAGTGTGCTGTACCTGTTTGTTCCTGTCGTGATATTTAGTGTGAAAAGGGGTCAGAGCAGATAGGAAAGAGATATAACCACGCCCTTTGACAGACGGCCTGCCTGAAACGAATTTGTGCCGCCTCCTTCACGCAAGCGCTATAAAGCCAAACTATCACGTAGCCTGGTCGAAGAATATCAAGTGCTTCCAAGAAAGGGTGCCGCGGATGTTTCACTGTGCGAGGATACAAGTGAAATTAAGATCCCAAATTTCACATTTCAGCTGAGTTTATTCATCCATCTATCCATCCACCCCTGTTACATGCCCTGCATGCAGATATACTCGACACTACACCCTCCTCTACATGTGGCCTCCATGAGCTCTCCACAAAGGGTATTTTCTACACGATGCAAGTGCATCATGCGCTGAAGGCAAAATAAACGATATACATTAGCATTCACGAAGAAAGCTAATCGCCGCATGTCACAATCGTTAAGTTACTCATTGCCAAATGCGCAAAAAAGACACACCAGGTTGTAAGGCGAGTGAACCTCAAGTTGGATCAGTGAAGATGTGGGCGAGTTGCGGGTGCCAATTAGGCCGGAGTCATGGTACCATCCCGCGCATCCGTCATGTCAGGAGAGTTGCGAAAGGGTCGGACTAAAATTCTTTACTGCGCATTCATCGAACTCCATCCAATTTTTAAAGTGAAGGAGTACGTGGGTGGTGGCAGTGGTAAAGGGTTGCATTTTAAGAGTGCACAGTTTTCAGGACTTCAGAGGCGCTCAGGCACGGGCTAGTTGGTGTACGATCATAACAACCTCCCAAAAACAGACAGGACAAAAAAAATGAAAATGAAAAGCTCGCAGGCTAAGCGCTTCTCGACTGCTGACCCGAAGGTCGCGGGATCGAATCCCGGTCGCGGCGGCCGTAGTTTCGATGCAGACGAAAATACTTGAGGCCCGTGTGCTTAGATTTAGGTGCACGTTAAAGAACCCCGGGTGGTCGAAAGTTCCGGAGCCTTCCACTACAGCGTCTCTCATAATGATATCGAGGTTTTGGGACATTAAATTTCAACAATTATTGTTATTAGGATAAGCGCTTGGGGACTGGTCAACTTAATAGGTGAGAAGCATAACCGTGACTCCAATGCAATCGATTACAATAATATTGCTTTTACAGGAAACTGTACCGAAAAATATTTAGACTACGTACTGACATCTCCGTGCAGTGGGTACATATTTAAGAAAAGCCAGCACTCGTTCTACTGATCGCGTCGGTAATTTTAATGACGGAGCTGTTTATTAAAATAATGATACTTGGGGTTTAGCGTCCCAAAAGCATGATATGCTTATGAGAGACGCCGTAGAATTTAACGTGCACCTCAACCTAATTACACGGGCCTCAAGCATTTTTGCCTCCATCGAAAATGCGGCCGCCGAGGCCGGCACTTCATCGCACCAACTTCGGGTCAGCAGTCAACCATGATGACCACTAGACCACCGTGCTGTTTTAACTCGAGGTTCGGCTACAAACCGTTCGCAGACACTCACTTAGCTCTGACGTCACTGCACATTGCCTAGCAACCACCGTGCACGTCTTCACCAAGCAAAGCATTGGAGGAAGGAAAGGAGGTGAGGAGAAATGGAGAGGAGGAGGAGAATAAATAAATAAAACGAAATAACCGTTCTTGGCCGGGAGGCATTCCAACCCGGGTACCCACGGGCCAAACGCGAGAGTCGTCACCACTCGGCTGTCCAGGCACGCTATCAGAGCAAGCATTTATGGCAACCATGTGATTGCATTGCTATGGACGAGAGAACGAGAACAAGATAGACAGCATAGCATAGCCATGTTTAGTATGGCATAGCAAGGGAGTGGGAGAAGTGAATAAGAAGTGCGTAGCTACATCGATATTTTACATGTCCGGCCACCTCTAGAACTTCTCGGGCAGTGCGTGTCTCTTCCAATGATTGTGAAAAGTAGTGTGCGTTTCGTTGTGTGAGAGCATCTTATTTCCGTCACTTTACTTGCACAGGGTCCGTGGCGAAGTAACGGGTCTGGGTGTGGCCGATGCTTCTGTGATGCCGGAAATCGTGGCCGCCCACACAAACGGGCCGAGCATGACGATTGGCAGCAAAGCAGCAGCCGTGATTATAGAGGACTGCGCTGGAGTACAGTGAGACGTAGCAAGCGCTGTGATAGGCTCACGACTGCGGCCGTGGAGCGACAATGTCATCGGTAGTCATGAAAGTGCATTTTTGGACACCGCGCAGAAAGGCAGCGTTGAAGCAATCCCCACACGACGTCGAAATAAAGAAAATGTGTTGTCTACACTTGAATGCAGCCGTTTTCTTTGCTA
Source organism: Rhipicephalus sanguineus (assembly GCF_013339695.2). Taxonomy (NCBI): domain Eukaryota; kingdom Metazoa; phylum Arthropoda; class Arachnida; order Ixodida; family Ixodidae; genus Rhipicephalus; species Rhipicephalus sanguineus. The sequence goes on along the minus strand of NC_051182.1, from coordinate 91,931,564 downwards.
AATAAAACTGGCTGGAAGAATAAACCAGCCATGAAGACGACAGACAAAGGACAGAAGTGGCACACACAACGACTGGACTATCAACTGTTCTTTACTAGCAAACAACATCTTCCAGGAAAAAGAGGGGTGCATGCGCTGTTCAATAACAAAAGCATCCTACTTGAAAACACAGATGCTAACGCCAAAGTGAGAAGAGCCCACATTCGTTCTGTATCGGCGATATGGATGTAGTGCTTACACAATTGTCACGGTGCATGTTGATATGATAAGTAGAGACCGAATTTTAGGCAAATGCCTATTTTGTTGTCGTTATCAGTCGGCGATTGCCGGTTCGCGCTCGGTGGTGAAAGCCGATATTGTCGTCTGTCTTTGTGGGCGCTACGCTGTCGGCGTCGTCGCGCGAACGTTCAATTTTCAAGGTCTGTACGCCACGTGGTGTGAAAAACCGTGAACTAGAAGCGATGTTCGGAATTGCTGGGTATGTTTAACGTTATCGTCTTGAGAGACAGGGGCGTCCATGCAAGCTAGATTCTAAACCGCATTAACGGAAGTGTCAAGCGACGTGCAAAAAATGCGCCTTCCTAAAGGCGCGTTTCGCTCCGCCTAAGGGAGAAGCATGCGCACGGCTATGGGTAGTCGTGTCGAAGGCGGCGGCGGCATCTGGAAGCGCAGAACAAATGTGAACTTTTTACGACCCGCGTTGGCACGGCCCACTCTGACTTTTTCACTTTCTTTTCTCTTCCCAAGTGTGAATGTGCCCTAAGGGAGCTGTGATGCTCTATAAGCTTAATATTCAGGGAGCGGACAGTCTGGCTAATGTATCCCCAATAAAATGAAAAAAGAAATACAGTAGACGGCGTGAAAGCTTGTGAAAAAATGGCGTCCTAGGAATGGCGCTTCACGGGCCCCGTTTTTTCTTGTAAGCCATCTTGAGTAGGCGCTTACGCAGAGCCAGGAAAATGACACTGAGCTTGGCACTGCCACTGAGATTGGAATGGAAAACGAGGCATCATAAGTATGACCGCATACTGCTTCTTCCGCCCCGACCTATCTCTGGTTCACCCTCAGCTAACTTTGCTGCACTGCCATTTCAGTACTTAATTCGCTGTTATGCTGCTGACTTCTGAATAGCTGGCTTCACAAAATTCCTTCACCCGACCGCGCATGCTTTTTTTGATGAGGGGATGAGGCACGACTTGGTCGACGCTTAGCAGATGCAGAAAAAAGCGATGCCCTTTCTAACAAGTTGAGGGTGTCCCGAACAGAAGACTAAAAATACTTTTAGAGATGCATGAATATCCAGCATATCTGCATGTTCTTTACCAATCTCTGAAGCTCTAACACGGAAGTTTACTTGTTTTTAATGGATATTTAAGCAGTGCGTCAAGTGAGTAAGGAAATTTATTGTTTAGGGTATTCCAACACGCATGCGCATTTGCCTTCTTTGTTTTCCGTGTGCGCTGGGACATTCAAATGGCTCGGTTAGTGAAAGCAATCTTTACCCTTAACCAGCGTTCATCGTGTCCGCTTCACCACCTGGCTGCATTGCCTTTCTTGATCCCAACGCCGTCATAGTTGATCCAAATTTCATTACTTGAGATATACCCTATGTTCGGCCGTGTCGCATGTACTGTACTTAAGTTGACCATTGTCCGAGGTGCTTTTCATTTCAACGAAAACCTGGGACCATTGTCCCATGTGCTTTTCATCCTCGAAGATTAAGTGATGAAAACCTAGAAGCTATTGTAGTCAGACGATTGGTGCCGGAAGCGTCAATCAGCGCAGCCCCCAACGCCAGAAGCAATCGTAGAGCACTGCCTTTATGACCGAGGCACCCGATGAAGAACAAGGAGAAGTAATTATCATCATAAAAGGCAGAGGGAACTTCTTGTATAGGTAAATAAATGGAACAACGTTATCATTTTGGCTTTTCGGTCTTCCTTTGTGGAGGGGGAGGTGAAGGGTATTGAGCAAATGTCGCGCTGTGTGCGTGCGTTTGTGTGTGTATGTGTGTGTGTGTGCGTGTGTGTGTATTTCGGCTCTATGTATCCTTATAAGATGTCTGCGCTGTCACGTGTGTTGTGTACGAAGATACGTCCCGAGTATACATAAATGTGGGTTAAACCTCACTGCGTTGACAAAGCTGCACTGTATGACTGACCATAGCGGCCGACAAATATAGGAGCAGGGAAGGCTATCTGGGAGACATTTGCATATGGGCAGAGAAGATGGCAACACAAGAATCCTTCGCATTTTTTCCTATATTACCGTGGCACCAAGTTGCCCCAGGAAACATACGCCTTATACCGTTCATGTTATCGCAGCAAGTGACATGAAATAAAAACGAAACTCGGGCGCGGCTTCCCCTAGTAGCGAAAGACAAAAGGCTCAGCGTAGCTGACGATTTCCTAGCTGGCCCTGTCCGTACGAAGTGATGCCAAGATATACGAAGAGGTGCCAAGTGGTGCTATTCACACGAAGTAATGCCACGTGAAGCCATGTTCCGGTCGAGTCCAGCACACTAGCCTCTCGCCGTTTCGGCCTTACTATGTCTTGGACTACTAATAGCAGCGTTTGCAGGATAACACATCGGATAAAAATTGGTTGCGCTACTGGTAAACATAGATTCAAGGAGTAATCGACAGCCTTATCTCGTAGCTTGCATAATGGAAATAGGGCGCTTATACGCTCTTACGACTGTGTGTGACAACAGACTGTTGCGAAAATTGTCACACGTGACTAATTGACAAAAGTGGCAATTGTCAACCACTCGAGTTGTTCTTTGCTTGCGTAAGTATACATAGTAACACTAAGTACGTATATGCCTGTTTCGAGGACTGCTTGAGTTTGACAAGTATTCCGTTATTCTTCAATTTTGAGTGAAAGAAACGCCCGGCAAGCTTTTCGGCAAGCTGTTGCTCAGCTTTCAGTAGGGACTGCTTTTGGGCGAATTGAAAAAAAAATACGTCATTGATTGATTGATTTTTTTAATCATCTGAGAATGCGTTAAACGCGGCTTTCTGCTTTATTGCAGTGCGAGGTAAGCTCCAGGAGGGAAACATTTTCTTCGGAGAAGTATTGCACTGCACAGTGCTTTGCAGCAGGGCCCACACATTATAAAAATATTGACGTTTGACTTCGTCTGATGTGGCCTGAAGTACATTAGGGCTTCTCTGTTCACAAAATACAATCTCCTCCTCCCCCCTGCCCCCCAACTCAAAGAAAAAAGAAGACGACAAAGAAAAAGAACTGCCGCGTGTAAAATAGTCAAAGTGGCAGAACCTTATTCGACCATGATGGCACCCTCCGCATATTTCGAGGAGCCGCTTGGAGTACTTGTTATTGATTGAATAATAACGCATAACGGATTGCGCTAGGGAGCACGGCCGTACGAATTTGGGACCTTGTCTGGCGCTCCCCTTCGCTTCATATTTCTGCAGGAATTCTAGAGGGCCTCGAGATTTTCGCAAAGTTCATGCCTTACGTGACAAATCTACTTACGCATGCCGGTCTCTACATAATGGACACAAGCTTCCTGGAATGTTTCGTTACATTTCCTGCTTGAGTTCTTTTATGTCTATACATAATCCTCTTATTAGGTGTTCTCGGTGTGATACATAGCGCCTAAGTTATGCTGCTCCTATGCAAGTACCATTTACTGATTTTCGTACTTACTTATGTGATTTATTTCCCCAGAGAGAAAGAGAAGAAACGTTTGTGGAATCAAATGTTCCTTAGATCTAAAGAGGGTTACTTAGGAAATTTCGCATATCGTGAACACATTTGAGGAGCGTGCCTTGTTCGTCTTTTTGGTTACGACACAAATACACATGCAGACACACACATCTGCCAAACTAAGTTTGTTTTTGCGTGATTTCAATTGTATTAAGCGCCGCCATCGCTTTGAAGAATAGGTTATATACAGTTAAGCAATTCCAGGTATTCAAGGGTAGGGTTACACCATTTTTCATTTTGCCGGTCATTGCGAATGCAAATGAGGCATGTATGCCAAAATAATGAAGCAGTACATGTATATTAAACGTCAAAAGCTCAATTTTATGACAAACTGTCCGAAGATATCTATATGAGGTTTAAACAAATTACGAAATTGTTGTATTTAGAACAGAGAGAAACGATGCATCCGATGCCTGAACATCATCTTCTTTATTTCATGTCCCCACGCGACCATCCTCATCTTTAGAAGAACTTGTTTTTGGGCGAGTTGGTGCCTTAGTTTGCTGAACATATCGTAAGTGGCGCGAAGCTAGGAACATGAAAAAGGGCCGGAGGAAAGAGATTGGCGCTCTTTGTCTCTTTCCTCCGGCCCTTTTTCATGTTCCTAGCTTCGCGCCACTTACGATATGTTCAGCATCCTCATCTTCTTTGATATACAACATTTCCCCTGTTGATAAAAAAAAACTATCGCTTGCGTAACGCATAGTCCCTAAGCTTCAAGGGAGTTTTTTTTTACTCGTGCGCTCTTCCGTGGTGGTTGGCCGGTCATTTTGTCCTGCAGTGAAGACGGCTGAGTACTTGATTCACTGCTGGCTTGTGCTGCTATTTCTTGCCGTGACGTAGATGGACAGTCAGCATGTTGTTCACTCGCAGGAAATGCACCACCTTGAAGAGACTCGTCAGGTAGTGGTAGAGTCCACTCTAGAATACCAGGTGCAGGTGAGACAGCGGAAGAATACGTCGCTGCTTTACAAATCCTCATTGCCGACTGTAATTTGGAAGCCTCGCTGATGAGATGCTACGTGATCAGCTTGTCTCGAAAACGACGAGTAAGGGTACTTGGAATTGCAATCCTGTCACCACGGTAAAGCAAGTCGTGTACAATGGATAGTTCTGCACGTACATGAAAATATGGCATTAGCTCCGCTTCCAGAGATACCTTATCAGGCCAACATGACAAAACGAAGTCCATGACTTTTGCGATTGTACTGTCAGATGCACTCTCCGCTTGTAATTCTGCAATGGTTAGCATCGGAGAAAGAAGGCAAACAAACTCATCTTCGGCAACTTGATTGGTTTCTCCTTGCAAAGGCAGTCGAGAAAGCGCATCAGCCACCACATTATCGCTTCCCTTACGGTACTCTACGGTATAGTTGTAACAAAGAAGTCGCGCTGACCAACGTGAAATTCGCAATGGCCGATGACCAACACCTTTGGTTGACAGCAAGGTGACAAGAGCACTGTGGTCGGTTCGCAAGACAAAGGGGCGACCCCAAAGGTACACGTGCCAATGTTCACAGGCCCAAACACATGCTAAGGCTTCACGTTCGCCTGCAGAGTATTTCCATTCTTGTGGGCTCAAGGTACGGGAGGCAAAGGCAACCGTCTGTAGAATCCCCTTGTTATCTTGTTGCAGCACAGCACCCAGTCCATACCCGGAGGCATCGGTCGTGACGATGACGGGTAGGTTCGGGTCCAAGAAATGTAGAACCTTGCAAGTTGTCAGCAGTGATTTCAAACGGACGAAACTCTCTTCGGCAGCTGACGTCCAAGCAAATGGCTCGTTGCCTCGAAGCAATGCCCGTAAAGGTTCCACAACATCCGAAAAATGGAGAACGAACTTGGAGTAAAATCCCGCCAGACCAAGCAGGGAACAAAGTTCATTGATGTTTGAAGGCGCCGGAGCTTCTTTCATCGCTTGGATAGATGACGCTAGTGGAAAGAGTCCTTTGCCGTTCACAACGTGTCCCAGAAACGTTAGTTCCGTGACGTCGAAAACGCACTTCTGGTTGAGTTTCAGGCCCACTTTAGAAAGTCGTTGCAAAACGATGCGGAGATTTGAAAGATGATCTTCTTTATTTCATGTCCCCACGCGACCATCCTCATCTTCTTTCATATGCAACAGACATTTGCTTTAAAATTTATTTTTTTTGTTAGAAAATACGTCGCTTGGTGTAGATTAGGATGTTAGAAATGCAATACCACTGAGTTACCGAAGGAGGTGCTGATTATGCAACAAGAAGGTGAGTTAATATAATTGCTATCGCAATAAAATTCTTGCATACATGGTGTCGCTTCAAGGCTGCCACTGCAGTCTTGAGGAAGACAAGACGTCTTGTCGGAACGGTGGCTCTAGCGACACCACGCGTGCAAGAAGTTTTCATCTCTTAGGATTCCATTTTTCTCTGAACGTCTGCGCTGTTTGGAGCACTGTGAATGTCACAACTCAAGAAAGCCTTTCCAGGGTTATCATAAGGGGAAAGAAAATCCAGGTAGAAAAAATATCCGGTGTTCGTAAAAGAACAGTGTCATGTAGTCACAGCAAGATCAAAGCAACAAGGTGAAGTGTCGATAACAATACAAATAAACCAAACCCTCCCGATGCTGCAAGCTAAGCTGCATTGACATCAACAGCTGCAGTGCAGAGCACGTCGAGATCCAGAGATGACAAGAACCCACGAAAGATCGTATGCGCAGCTCAAGTGCTTCCTTGTTCTTCAGCAAGATATCAAAGAATCTGCAACAAGCTTGCCTTGCCGGCAGCGTCAGTGTGTCAGGCAAACGCAACTCACTTCAGTCGCAATATTGAGAATCTCATTAGCGAAAACAGGCCAACACTCATGTAAGCGGTCCCATAAAGTGACCTTTGAGGTATCAGAAATAATTAGACGTCAGGTTGGCCGGGGATACGAGGACGCGTGAAAGCGAAACAATAATCCAGAAGCACTGCTCCCACATTAAAACAGAAAATGATGTGGCAAACTAATCATCCCAAGCTTCCCACCACTCCTACGAAAGTTAGAGTGCTGAAGTACTTTTCGATTGATACATATCAGCGAGACTTCACGCTGCAAGTGCCTTTAGAACTTGTGCTCTTCAGCTGAGGACATTTTATGCATAGATAAACGACCAAGAACACTGCTGGCACACTGAAGCTTCGTTCTCATTATATTTCTGCCTGAGTTCCTCGTGTTAGGGTCATTCGCATTTTTCTGTCTTCATGTGTGAAGTAATGCATTCATCTGCAGAAAGCGGTGCGCTTGCGACAGGTGTAACGAAAATAAACTCAAACACAGCGCCGCCATTTTGAGTATGTTGAGGGAAGGCAGTCATTCAAACTAATCATGATCACTCTTTTTTTTTTCTTTCATCCCCGTTTTCGCGAGAACGGGAACATAACGACCTCTGCGTTGCGGAGCGACCACACAGCAATTTCTCTCGCTAAGCTACTTGTCTGGTCTAGACACAGGATAGCGCGAAAATGAAGAACACGCACTGAAAATATTCCACGTGGCTAGGAACTTTTAGTGTTCAGTCGTAAGAAAACTCAGTACGCCTTCATTTTCGTAACTTCTCTGTTGCTTTTTTTTAAGCATTTTAGCTTGACGGCTCCACGTTCTGAATAGCTCTGCCTATTCGGTTAAACAACACCGGAGGCTGTCTGACTCTTGGTGCATCTTGGCACATTTTAAACATAGGCGCGCTATTGAAGGAGTAATGTCAAACAGTTTCAGAATAGCTGCAAACTAGTAATTAAATCTGATTATAAGTCAGTGCTGAAGAAATTGACACATTGCTATTTTCATTGTAGCTCGGTGCAAGTGTCCCTAGACTTTCCTTAATGCTTAATAGAAAGGTTTGCAGATATTATCTTATGAGAATTTGACAAGCCTTCTGAACAGATTTGCGCCTACCCACTCTCCACATGCAATGACATCACGGGCGCGCCCTCAAGCGAAATGGGAGTGTCCTAGGGACGAAAGCAGGCTTCGGATAACACACTAATACTTTACAAGAATGTACAAGTAAACGTTCGCTGGGCTTGTCTCATCACGCTCGCGCAATCTGTGGGACTGGGAGTGTTGATTGTACTGTGCGTTCGGTGCCAGTTTTAATACCGCAAAACGACCAAGCTGAAGCAAACCGCAGCAGTAATTATACGTTCGCTTATATTCCCGGTATTAATGAAGCGCGTATAATAGCTCTGATGACTGTCCTGATAATCGCTCGGTTTATTATCCTCTTCTGGGAAATCACTGAGGTGGATACTATTAAGCAGAGCGTCATTATAGCTCATTATTTTTGGGTAATTACACTGCCTGCACTCAAGACGGCAGATTACAGAAATAACGAAGCGCGCAGTTATGACGTTCTGGTCTAGGTTAAGGCCATAGTTATATTTATTATTGTGGGATAATGACACTATTTATTCAGAAAGAGATGTGATGCTCAATGTGACGAGAAGCGTAGAATAGGGAAAAGCAAGAGCATGCAACTTGCACAAAAAAGCCAGGCATGTCACACTGTATATTCGCGCACCATGGCAACAATCCACATTTTCAATCACACTTCGGAATGGGGTTACGTACTTACATCTATGGGTCTTAAGATTTCAACAGTTCCCTGTAGCTAATGGGATAGGCACATTTCTTTATCAATACACTAAAGTTAGAAACATGTTGTTGAGGTTTCCGGTATCTGAAAGAGGAAACAAGCTAACTGCTGTGAAGATGGAAAACGACAAGCAGGGCAAAATGAAGAAGACGCGCGGCAATCATACAATCGCGAGTATGAAAACCTAGGTTATGTCGCAGTCCCTCTATCGACGCACAAAAAACCATCGCGGCCACTAGCTGCGAAGGACCTTAATTATGGGAAAGCATTGCGTGCTGTCCTCTAAAAAAGATGCTGTTCTGCGACAGGATACAGCACCGAGAGGCTTTTTTACCTCATGGTGACATGAAAAGCCGTTGTGCTAAACAGTACTATTATCAAAAAGCGTTGTAAAGCATTCGCTGTGCGCAGATTAATCAGTGGACCCCGCCTGCGGCCCCCTCCCCCTTTCCCTTTATGGCCGTCTCTTCAGATGGCCCTGTCTTCCAAAGAACTCAGCTTGTGCGAGTAATTTCATTCCAGTGGTTATGTGAGACAAAGTTTAGCATTCTCCCCTATTAACTTAAGTAGATGCTCGACCGCCCTGATTTCTCGTGATTACTGTTGATTCTTTTCTTCTTGTTTTTTCCTATCGGTTTACCAAGAAAACAAAAACAGACATGCTTTATTTGTATTATATGGGGAGGCGAAAAGCTAAGCGCTTGAGACTTTGAATGCCTCGATCCAATTTGTTGTGTAAGTTAATGCAAAAATGAAAATGCAGAAAAACATATTTCTCTAGAGCAGTACGTAGGCTACAATAAAATGAAAACTGGTATTTTTTCCCATGGTTCAGGTGGCACGACAACGGCGATGGAGATCTTTTAGTTTAACAGGACATGGAGCAGAAATGTTATATCGGAATCCTATGTAATGCCAAGCTGTACTGTGCTGATATTCTCGAACTAGTGCAACAGAGTAGTACGGTTAGCATTTAGTCACGAATTTCGGCAACTTCGCTCGTTTAGGTCTTCGCAACCGGGGTGAAAATTTCCACAGACACAAAAAAAAAACGTTGCTGACAAAGCACGTGCCTCATGAAATCAGAGCCGCTGCATGTGGAAACATAATTAATGAATCATATATTGCGCAAAAATCGTTCCGGTGCCAAATTATGCAAATGAATTCTGTATTATTCGGACGCATTCGCACAAAGGGGCCCGTGTGAACATTACTATGGAAAACGAACCTTTGCTTCGAGCTTAAAAAATATTTATTTTTATTTGCACGTTGCTACGCTTATATAGATTTTCCAAAAAGAAAAAAACAGGAGCGGAACACTATTGTCCAAGGTTCAACTAAGCCAGGAAAGAAATGTTTAAGGATAGATGATTTCATACCGAAGAAAAAAGCACGCATAGTGATAGAAATCACACTTCCGTTGAACGTGTTCCCTAACATCCATTTCCAAATAGCAAAATAAATCCGGATTACAATAAATACAGTGCACTAAAGGATCCTTTGAGAATCATGTAAATAGGTTAAGATGTGCACAGGCACTGCTGCAACAAATATCAGTATATGGTGTGGATAATTTTAGCAATATCGATACGGGAGCATTTCACTTACAACTCTATGTACTTTGGTTGCCACTTTTGTTAGAGTGATATGTAGATTATTTTATTTCAACGTAACGTGATGCAAAAGCAATACCGTACCACATGAACTGCTAAGTATGCGCATGAAGTTTGAGAGACCAAAAATGAATGTTCTCGTCAGCTGGCGTGTGAGCTACAGGCAAGAAGAGAACAAGACAATGTTTTGTACTGCCATGCACTTCTCATGGAGGCGGCACGCGTATTATTAGCAGCAAATATCCAAGCGACACGAACGTTCAGGGGGAGATGGATGTTTCAACCAATTGGCAATTTCCCAAAAGGTAATGTCACTGAGGCGAACCTCTCGCGTAGTGAACTTGTCTTCGTGTGGACAGTATTTGCCTTTCTTTGAGCAGTGTGGTATCTACGGCTTGCTCAACCTCCCCCACACCCAATGGAGCAGGAGGTGAAGGCTAAGCCTGTGTGCGAAAAAAAAATAATTGGGGACAAAGGATGGAAATAAGACAGTGAAAAAGTTCGAGTTCAGCGACACAAACAAGTCAGCTAGTTAGTACTGCATATATTGAAGTGTAGTGGAAAGGAACGTTACCAAACGACGAGATGTGCGACAGGCAGTCCGTAAGAAGCGCGTTGTCCTCACGTCTTTTGTCGTTCTGCACCGTTCCATTGCGCTGAACGTCAAGAAGATTTAGGGTTGCATAGCAGTACGGACGCAGATTTCAAGCGCGACGATTGGGTGGTACAGCGATTGTCACCTTCTGCTTGTTAGCGCTGTGTTTGTCTCGTCCGGTTTACGCATATAAACAATGTTTTCTTTTTTCAATGTAGCTGGTGTTGGGGTCTGTGAAAGAGTTGTTGGCGACCAGGAATGACAAGATTGTTCACTAAGTAAGTGCTGTAAAACCTTCAAACGTTCATGTTGGACATAGAAGGCGGCGAAAGAGCATGCACGAACATAAGCCAGGCGCATGCTTATCCCTCGTGGCCAATCACAGGGCGCCACAAGAGTGATCCTCTGCATCTGAGTTTCATCGGCTCTGTATTCCCATGTGACTGATCGAAAAGTAAGCGATCGTTCATGTATGGAGGGCAGAAGAATCGCCTGTTTGCATTCCGCGCAATGCTCTACGTGCACCGAGGTCTGGTAGGCAGGCATTTCCTCCTCTGGTAAGGAAATGTATTCGCTCGTGCCGTTCAAGCTAGCAGCGTTGGTATGAACAATGGCGCTGCTCTAGCATAACGGTTCATCTAAAGTGAGTGGATGGTGTACATGATGTCTTGTCATTCCTGCAGGCATGTTCAAGGTAATTATCTGGAAACCATACTATCCTCACCGCCCGAGCCGCGCGTACGCTGTTAGAGCCAGTACGAGTTAAAATAGTTAAAATAGTAAGGCAACCTTTCGCATCTTGTCTCTGAGATTTCTAGGCAATGTCTTAATGAAAAGGAAAAAAAAAACAAAAACAAAAAAGTGTTGCGTTATTCAAGAGTATATATTGCCTGTTTTAGAGGCTCACAAAGAAATGCTCAACTAATATGTAAAGTGCTCACGCAATGAAACGAATCAATTCAAGGCTACGTAAAACATTAACTTTCCTTACCACAGTCGATAGTTTTGTCACATTTGTGCAAAGCTTGAGCGCTTGAGCTTCGCCTCAAGAGTAAAACGCCATAGCGTAATCGGGGCCCTTTGGCATCGCCTTCCCAATTGCTAGCCTGGCTTCGCTTCTCGGCGCATGCCTCAAACATGCCACAAGGATAGCAGCGTCCATACGCCTAACATTGGCCGTTTAAAACAACCTTAGAACGACTACTACAAGTATACAGTTGCATTGTGCCCACTACGCCATAATCATTCCTTTTGCTAATCAGCGAAGTACTCACTGCCTGTCGGTAAGGCAACACGCGAACCTACGCTGCTGCTCACATTCGTTGATGCTTTTGCTGATGATGCTGATTAAATATGTTCTAAGTACTTGGTGAATGGTGCGCCTTTCAACACTCACTTGTGCAATTCACAAGTATAGACGCCAGGCGCGATTTACGCTTCTGCCACGCAGCATTACATGCGTTAAGGAGACTCCTCGCATTACATGACATTTCTATGGGGAACTTTTTAAGTGTCTACAAGCAACGACATGGTTGTTTGGTAGAGCACGTGCTTGCCGCGAAGAAGGCCTGGGTTCGATTCACATACCTACCAAACTTTCTTTATTTATTTGTATCTATTTCCAATTTTCGCTCACGAACAACGATGACTTTTCACTCACAACCAATGACGCCGACGCCGACACCGACACCGGCATTTCTGCGAAACGAGCTCTTTAACACTATCGCGTTAATATTGTATCACACATACCTACATAGGAGTCAGTACCATCGTTACTGGGCCGCTTAGTAGTCTCACAAAGTAATTATTTCGAGTATGCGCATATACCCCTTGTTATACATATATTTTTCATGCTACGTTTTATTCAATCAGAACTGTAATTTCAGTGTATATGCCAGGAGTGCTGTCAATGAAAGCCGGTGCGTCGGCGTGCGAAGCACATGCATGTGGAAACGCAACCTCGATATGCCTATCAGATATAGCATTTTTTTGTAGGTAGTGTAAAAAACGGCGCTGAATAATTGCTTCGTAGATCAGGAAGCCCATATCTAATAAAAAGTTTTCCGCATTAACTTCTTATCTAATACGAGCAGGCGCACTGACTACATTTATCTCTATACCTCTACAGCACAAATACACACTAACAATACACTACCAAGCAAATATTTGTTACCAAGAAAAAAAAAGAAAACATGAAAGAAAATAAAAGAACGCAGTGACCAGCAACATGCAGTAGGCTGTGTGAGGTCATTCCTAATTGTACCTCGTCTTGGTCTGAAGGTGACAAGGATATAAACGTAACTTTGAGAACTATCTTCCTGTCACGTTATAAAAATAGTATATCATCGCCCCAGAAATCACATCGCCCAATAGATTTCAAGTATAAAGGTTTTCGACTTGAGCTTGTTGGTAAGGTTTTGTATCATGAAATAACACATACACGCGAGACAAGAATGACATACCGGACTTGGCGCTGCTCAGTGCCAAGTCCAGTATGTCTTTTTTGTCACGTGTGTATGCGCTGTTTTTTTATATGAACGCTTGAATCTGTCCTGAGCAATAATTTGCGGTGTCTTACCGCGGCTTTTTTGTCATTTCTCAGAAGGCTTTTATTAGTTTATGGTGTATGTATAGCCAATACATGATGCTGCGCTTGCGTGCTCTGTAGCGAAGTCGCCAAAACGTAGTTAGTGTGAAAACTGATCGTGTTTAGGCGTGGTTAGTTCCGGTTTCCTGGTATAAATTGTTTTTATAAATGCGCAGCGCCGTATAGACAGAGCTGCTTTCAATTTCTATCTCAAAAACGTGACCACAATATGCTGGAGTTGCTTCACCAGTACGTAATCTGCTACTGCAAATTTCGTGCGCGTGCGCGCTGTCCATATCCGCAATATTTCTTTGTTTAAGCTTATGCCATTCTGTACTTTATCATACGTTCTGGACATACGTGTACAGTTGTATAATAAGGTGTCGAATGAGTTGTCTGATAATAACATATCTTACGCCTACAACCAATGAAACAAATGTAACCCTTAAAACAGACTTTCCGTGCAAGTATTTTAATTAACGATTTTTTCCAGCCATTCTACTGACGCTTCTGCTGTTCAGCAGGCTTGTCCTGCACTATATTCACCCAGATAATAACAAGATATATTTGCTTCGCTCTTACTGTCCACTGTCCACTCATAGCATTTATGAAAAAGTATCGCGTTTTCGATTTTAATAGCGCCAAATGCATTAAAGTAATAAATATTCAACTAACTTATTGTTTTCCCCGTCACATCATTTCATTTGCTTTCCATACGCACCGTAACACTGCATTATATATCATACCATTCAACAAAAACTTGCTTGATGCCATTTAGCTCAACTCGAGAAGAAAGGTAAAATGTTGCGAAAATGCCTAAAAGGTTATCGAAAGCAAAATTAAAGAGCGGCTTCATACCTGAACTTTAAAAAAGCACATTGAAACTTTTTCAACTATATTGAGGAAGTTAATTTTGCATGTAAATGACCCAAAAAGAAGTGGTGCGTTCACGAAGAGCGTGGACACTTTGGGACGTTTAACGCACGCGCTTTCGTGTTGGGCGCCTAAACAACGTCATTGAATATCGAAGCTATGAAGCCAGTTTATTTTGAAAGTAAGCAATTACGCGAGCAACGTTTTTTTGTCTTACTTGTGCAAGCGGATAACACGTGCGTATGCGCCTGCTTTATCCAGTGAGGGAATTTTTGAGCTTCGACGAATACCTACCTACTAGAAGGGAATAAAACAGCTATGGGTTCTTTTCTTTCCACATTATAAAACACATAAAATTCTACGCAATAATATATGGCCATGCGGTCGTTTCTTTACCACAAGCTTTATTTCGGCCACATGAAGGTCACATGAGGCACTACAAGGCGAATCACCGTGATTTTACCGACAGGACAATAATGAAAGTGGGAATATTTTTCTGCTGTATTAGCCAGAAACCTGTCTTCATTTATGTTCCGAAAACGGCAATTTCTCCGTTTATATGAGTACGTGCTCTAACGAACGTCTCTAACGGTCTCTAACGAACGTTTCCATCTACCGAGGCAGATGAATAAATGGTGGAAAATTGACTATTTGGCTTTCGATTTGCTTGTCATGGCATTGCTGTTTTATTCTAAAACTTGAATAAATGAATATTTGTGTTCGCATCAAAATATAACGTATTGTGGAAGTCAGACATTTTAAAATGCCACAGAACAAGAAACCATGGCAGCTTGGCACTAGCGGTGCCAATCCTGAAGGAAGGCCGCAGCTGAGCGGCCTTCATTGTCTCTCTTTCTTTTAACACGAAAGTGTTTTATGCCGGGGTCCACCAAGTACATCCGTCACGGATATGACGTTGATAAAATCGACGCCAACGGGCGAGAAAGAAAAAAACCAAGAAAAAGATCCCCCGCTGGGAATCGAACCCACGACCTTGCGGCCGCGACGGCAAGCGCCCGACGCCCTACCGACTAAACTAACTCGGCAGATGCTGGACACGGCGCGAACGCGCCTTATATCTTTCACACATTCTCTTTCACATGGTGCTCTCTGTTGGCGGTGTAGTTAGGCGGGGCGGAGCGGGGCGGAGCGGGGTGGTGCCGCCGTCTGTGAGAGGTGAAAAGAAGTAATG